>NW_007726221.1:686826-723974 GCF_000696425.1 Galeopterus variegatus | reverse complement strand
CCCCCCCCCCCCCCCCCCCCAGTCAAAACAGGACCACTTAGAGGAGACTGGTCAGGAATATAGAATTGCATGGGGTGCAGTTTGATGAAAAGACTCAGGCCCAGACCAGTGTATTTACACAACACAGGTGCACCAGATTTCATTAGAACAGGAAGTACCTATAAAGGTCAGTCAAAAACTTGAGCTGGGCAAAAAGCCTTCCCCAGGGAATCAGCAGCAAAGCAGCAATTTAGCTCAACCACAGAGTTCAAGTACTGGTCCTCACAGGAAGTTCCCCATTTTAGAAGTAAGCAAAGGACAACAAATTAGTTCCAGCACAGAGTTTGAGTGATGGGAACAACAAATAGTCTAATACAGAACTGAGAGAAAAAACAAAGTACCCACAACCAGAGACAAAGTTTGATATTAACTAGTAAACGTCTCATTTCACCAAAGAACACCTATAACACCTTGAACGACCAGAAGTCCCGTGGGCTACTAAACAAGAAAGGGAGGAGGGCCGGAAGCCTCAGCCATGCTCCATGACACCCACAACCAGTCCCAAGGTTGGGGGCCTTGGGTCTCGGCCACATCCCCCGTGGCAAGCACAACCACCCCAGCAACGACCACGGAGCTACCGCAGGAAGCGCCCTGGGCTCTCTTGAGCTGGGGCAGTGTAGGGCTGAGGGCCTCAGATGTGCACCCCTACACCTGCAGCCAGCCCAGTAATGACCACTCCCGAGCCAGGGCAGTGGGGGGTCAAGGGCCTCAGTCATGCCCCTGCAACATGAGCAACCAGCTCAGCAACAAACTCATGCTGCCAGAGGGTCGAGGCAAGACTTCTTTCCTCAGTAACAATATAATCAGTTGAAATCCTCTTCAGTAATTCTCTCTGTCTCTCTCACACACACACACATTCATTCATATATACAATCACTAAAGGAAGGATATTCATGAGTTAGCCACAATTATCTTAAATCTGATCTGCTAACAGACAAAAGGGAGAATAGGATAAGGTGGCTGAGAGAGTTGAGGTCCCTTTCCATTATATTATTTTCTTTCCAGCCTTCAAAGAACAAATTTTCGTTCTTTCCTCAAATAGCCATCAGGGGATCTAAAGACCTTCAAAAAATTATGGTCCATACCTGAAAAATCAGTATTCTGTGTTTTCTCTCTTAAAAATCACCCAGTATTTCTACTAAATTTTCTTTTAGTGTGTTTTCTGTGTGATTACTTTCTCACTTCCATCTGCTTATACCCCAACAAGCCTCCTTTTAGGGGAGAAGGGAGATAAGAAAGAGAGAAGAGGATATTTATTCTTAAAATATGTACCCACCTAGAACTTTGCCCTAATTCTCACTTGGGAGCACAGTCCAAAGATTCTGACGGTACGAATATGAAAACAGGTATAAAAAATGGTTAAGCATGTTTTCTGTAGACTCCGGCAGATGGTCATTGTGTTGTTCAGCCACTGTCATGAAATTGCTTGTGTACCTTGCTGTCCTCAAGAGGTTTTGTCATTGCTGGCAGTCAGCTAATAAGGAGGGTCTGTTGCTCATTTATTCAAGTGGAGCACTTTTGAACATTCTTCTAAATTGATTATAGTGACCTTTGGAAGAAAAATCACTCAGACAAATAAAGCAAATATTACCATTTTGACATATTATCAGAAAATGCCATTTTGACATAGTATCAGAAATTACCATTTTTTGCAGTGTTAGAATTTAGAATGTTTGCCAGGCAAGACAACATAAATTAATATCTCTTTTACTGATTTGCTCTATCAGTTGCTTTAGTAAATAGTTAAACCCGGATTCTCAGATCTTTGTGTCTTACATCAGGAAAAGAACCAAACATGCGTGAGAGCCAGCAGGTAGTTCACTGGCTTGGTTCCAGACTGGTAGCTATGAGATCTTGTGTGAGTTGTGTCTTTTGCCTTTACTCACTATGTCAGAATCTGAAGGATTATGTATAGAAATCCATTGTGACTCTGCAGTTAATCTAAAAACACGGTATTAACCATTTAAAATGTGTCATTTTGGCATTACAAATAAACACTTCTGCTTTGAGGGTAGAGAAAAAAGGTGATGTAGTTGTCCCTAAAACAACTACTCTCAGATACCTGTGGAAAAGTTGAAGTTCCCCACTAGTTTTCTGTCTTTTGCCTAGAATATCTTCTCAATTACATGGATAAATCAGTGTTGGCACTGAATCACAGAATGTGTTGACTAGAGGAAAAACTAGTAGATCCTGAATTGAGTGGGCATGAACCAGAGCCCTGGAGGACAGGCTCTGCCTTTCCCCCAGTTTTATTACCAGTGCCTAGCCCTCCTTGTGGGGGCCGTCTGGATGTCTGTTAAAATGAAAATTCAGTACACATGCCTCATTCACATGTGTGTGCACTTGTACGTGCACACACACACACTGTGAGTGCATTAATATTTTAGTAAACTGAGACACTGGGATCACTCTGTAGAATCACTGCACAACAGAAGTGGATCTTGTCATTTGGGTTTAATACTACACCAAACCCAGCACAATACAGCTGACACTATTATTAGTGATGTTGAAAGAGTCATGGAATTTTCGAAAGGAAAGTTTTGCAATTGGGAAGAAACACATCCGATGACCTGCCTGACTTCATGTTATTAATTAGTAGGAACGGTGAGATCCATAATTGAGTTATCCTGTAGTCTTTTTGTTGGTAGTTGTTTTGTAGTAATTGATATGTGCATGATAACATACGTTTTAATCTTTTTAATTCATCTGGATGTGTGTAGTTGGATATAATGAACTTGTATTAGCATGAACTCTATACCGAGAAGCTCAAGTAATATTTTTCCTTTACATTGCTATTAAATAGAATCTCATTAAAGGAGGTTAGAATACAACACATACATGTACACACTTAATAATTCGTTGGGGTTAATAGACTTTCTGTATTATTTCCCACCCCTTATAATGTTTCATTATTTTGTATTGATATCAAATATTCAGAATGATAGTCCTAAGGACAGTAAGATCTTAAGTCATAGAAAAGGATAAAATTATCTTGAGAATATAGTATTTCACTAAAATAGGAAATTATGGTCAAACGTTTCTAGAAGGACATTGGATAAGAAATAGTGAACTACATATGGTGGGTGGTGATAGTGGGGTAACATAACTTGTCATCTCAGGAGTGTTCTAATAAATAGTGGCTTTGTTGTAGAATCTCTATTTTGCATGTGTGAAAATCTGAAATTCTAAATCTTAATGCTTTTTAAAAACTGATCCCGTTGAGTAGCTCTCGAGCATTGGCCTTTCGCCATAGACTGCTGCATGCTGTTAAGGCAAGACACGTGGGAGAGAGAGCTATGTTTCTCTTGCCTTGGAGGCCTCTGATTCTGTTCAGTGTGGTTACTTTTGCTGCTAGGAAAACTCAGTGGGGTGATGAATTTCCTAGTTTAGAGGCTTTTCTGGGAATACTCTCTAGCCACTTGCACACTCTACCTTTTCCCCTGATCTACTAGAGGCCACAGTATCATAATCTTTTCTATATTACGAGCTGATACTCTCCCTAAGTGGAAAAGGGATTTAAGTTATTATGGCTACAAAAAAGTCTTTCATATCAAGATTTCTAATATGTTTTTTCCTAAATTTTAATGATTGGCTCCTATGCTTGGTTAGCATCTTCCTTGGAAGCTACTATATGACCTGACAGTGGAGGGTTGCTTGCCTGTGTTATAGAGGGGTAGCCGAGGTTAAGATTTACAAGAATACTTCAATATGTTCATGGAAAGATTAGTATTATCTTTTAATTCTGTTTTTCCATGAACTTTTTAAAGTACCCTCAGGTTTTGTGTTTCCTCACCAGCTTTTTTTTGAAACCTAGAGCCTAAAAAAGTTCTGCCTACTCACAGGAATTACTCAGGTATATTAATAAGTAGCATTCCCTAATCAAAGCCACAAATATGCGTTTAGATATTGTACCATTTATTGTGCTATATCCACTGCCCATGAGAAAAGACAAACTTTGCTCACTTGGAGGGTATATTACTGTGGAGATGCTGGCATATAAAATACGGTAGGGTATAAACAGTTTTGTGGCAAAGGGAAGCACCTGCTAGGGGTAGTTCCAGGCAGAGAGGGCAGCATGTACAAAGGCCCAGTGGTGAACAAGAGCAGGACCTTTTTGCGTAAAGGATGGACCGTGTTCCTTATACATGTGGCAGAGGAACCAGAGGTCAGGACTGTAGAGGTTGGTAGGGCCAGATCGTCTACAGGCCTTTTGCTTTAAGCTTAAGTGCCATGGGGATCCACTGAAGGATTGATGCAGGGAAGTGAAATGATGAAACTGGTATTTTAGAATGAAAACCCTGCACTGTGCTAAATTGGAGTATAGGAGGGCAAGACTGGAGGCTGAGACAAGTTTAGGCTGTTGAAGTGATCCAGATGAGAGATGATTTGAACTGAGGGGATAGTGGCAGAGGTGATGGAGATAAGTGAATTCAGCGGTATTGAAGCAAGTTGGCAGGGAGTAGTGATTGAATGCTCAGGGAGGGAGGAAAGAATCCTTCCAGGTCCTGCAAAAGACTTTGTCTCTTTGAATGGTTAGGCTCCCTATGATCTACATCATCCCTTACCAAAGACTAATTAGTAGATTTTCTATATTGACAAAAATATGAATATGGGAATGTTCATAGCAGCATTATTCATAATAGGCCCCAAATGAAAACAATCCAAATCATCAGCTGATAATAGATAAATAAAATGTGTTCTATATCAATGGAATATTATTTGGTAATAAAAAGAAATGAAATACTGATACATGCTACAAAATGGATAAGCCTCAAAAACATTATATTTAGTGAGAGAAGCCAGCCATAAAAGGCCACACATATTGTGTGATTCTATTTATATGAAATGTCCAAGATAGGGAAATCTATAGAGGTAGAAAGTAGATTAATGGTTGCCTGGGGCTAGGAGTGGGGAATGGGGGGAAATGGGAGTGACTGCTAATGGATGTATGTTTCTTTTTATAGTGTTGAAAATGTTCTAAAATTGATTGTGGTGTTTGTTGCACGACTCAGAATATACTAAAAACCATTGAATTGTACATTGTAAGTGGATGAATTGTATGGTATGTGAATTATATCTCAATAAAGCTGTTATAAAAACAGGAGTATGGGAGTAAAGTCACCCTTAATTTATCTAGAAAACAGAAAACTGGCTGGTAGAATCAGGCACATGGAATACACAAAAAATGACAGTGAGTAGATAGTGAAAAACTGGAAAAAACATAAATGTCTAACCACAGGAGAATGGATAAATTGTGGTATATTTATTTTAAAAAAAGAAATGACAGTGAGAACCCTGATAATTAACAAGCCTACATAAAAAAAATATAACTTATAGATGTGACTTAAAAGTAGCATTTGTGGGAACATTTAGCGTAGAGGTAAAATGTCTACTCAACCCTCTAGCCCTTACTACTACTATTAATGTTACCAGAGAACACTATTTAAGAAGGTAAAGAAACAATATATTTTAGAAAGATTTTATTTTAAAATGTAGGATTCCCCTGCCCCCACTCTGGCCTTTTTAAAGGATTAGTTTCATTTAACTGAAAGATTTAGTGTATTGAACGTCTTTAAAGAAGAACCAGTGAACAATTTCTTACCTTAACTGTGAGTTTTTTAAGGTTAGGGTAAGAAAAAGAAAGAGGAGATTGTTGTTTGGAATGACAGAAAGGGCAAAGGATAATAATGTACAGACAGCAAGGCTTCAGTGGGAAGTTGGACAGTTGAGCATCACTCAGCTCTTAGGCGACTTTTGTCAGTTATATTTCATTGCAAGAAATAAACAAAAACCCAAAATATTTTGCAAACCATTTTTGGCCATTTGATTCATGTTTTTTTAATATCATCACTGAACCAATCAGAAAAAAAATCCCCCAAACTTCTCTGTTTTAGATGAGGAAACAAGAAGTTAAAGATCTTGGCCATGGTTGGGATTGGAGAATAAAGAGTTAAACAGCAGGTCAGGTGGAAAAACCCTCTAACTTCTGCTTAGAGAGAATCTTAGAAACTGTTTTTCAGGACAGGGTATTTTGGCTTTAGTATATTTATGTTTTACTATTTGTTGTTGATTTTGAAATTATTTTACTTATAGAATGACAGCAAAATATAAAGTAGTGGCTAATAATAGCATGAAAAAATTATCAGAAAATGTAAATTGCCACATAGATGTAGATGATGTCTATTTTTTTAAAAAGGTCTCTATGTCAGAATTTGAGAGAATTGCTTTGAGACTTATAGGTGCACTTATATTTAAAATTTGGCATTTAAGTCTGAAATATTTTTGAATTCGCTTCTTAAATCTCCTCAATTTGCTGTTCTTTAATGTTAATCTTTCTTTTTCCCAAGAGCAAGTCCCTCATTTTAGAGGCTGGAGGATTTATTTGTCTTTCCTGAGAATTTCCTTTCCTTGTCTTTTTAATTGCAGTGCTGTTATGGGTCCTGTCCCAAATTTCCTTGTTAATCTCTTTTTTTTTTTTCATTTAATTTAGGCATATTCATTTCACATTAGTGATCTGCCTCTTTTTATATTGGAGGAAGAAACTGGTATTCTTTGAGTGTATTGTGAAATTCTTCCATTAAAGTTAACAGCAAACATTGAAATATGTCTCTGATGATTAGAGAATCATTAATAGTAAGAGGAACAATTCTAAATCTTTTCAAAGGTCTTTTCAGTCATTATTTTACCTTACATCTAAGTTGACAAAAAGCTCTTTGCAAAGTTGCAGAGCAAGCTTTTTTTTTTGGCCAAAATATTTCTGCCTATATAATTTTCAAAAGTGGTATTGCTTAAGCATAAGAACCACCATCTATTTATGTAAAACACAGGGTTGTCAGTGCAGTTTTTTTCATTAAGGAATGTGTATTCTGCTGTTTGTTGGATTTCTCCTATCCTAGTTCTCTGGAAGAACTGCCAATTAGAGTCTAGTTCTTTGTGTTGGTGTTCTAATTAATCAGGAAAGGAGAATTTGCTATTAAGTCTTTGTGAAAGCCCTTGCTAATTAGAAACATTAATTCAAAATTTCTTTCATATTTTCTCTGCTGAACTTGTTCTTCTCTGGTTAGCCATTTTTTAAATTAGAGTAATACTACATAGATTTAGCCCATTTTAATATATCAGATTCCTACATATAAAATAATTTAGGTAGGAGCTGATCATTTGTACTGCTAAAGATAATTCAGTTTAAAAAAAAAGATTCAGAAGGGTTCTTTTAAATATTAAATTTCCCTTATATATTGAAAATAATATTAAAATTTACATGATTTATATAGTATTTTTAGGAATACAACTGTTTTATAAACTAAACTGCAATTATGTATTAGTGCTTACTTATTTCTTTTTAAGCACTATATTCTACTCTTAGATGCTTTCCCATTATTCCTACTGAATTTATGGTGGTGATTTCAATTTACTGGAAATTTCCTGTGAATAAGTATGCTTGAGTTTAGCAAGTAAAGTTTGATAACTTAATGAGAGAAATAAAACTATAGAATAAGATTTTAGAAAATGGCGTACTTGTACTTATTTTTGAATTTTGGATTTGCTACTAATTTAAAATCACTGGAACTATAGATCAACCTACTGGCTGAGTGAAGATGCCTTCTTATTAGACATACATGGGGTTTAAAAAAAGTGAAGACATTTTAATATGTTTATAATTGCAGTGTACATCTGTTTGGTCTGTAAATAGTAGAACTTAACTGTGACAGTTCTCCAGCCCTGAATCTTAATGGTGGGAGAAGATTCATCAGTGTTTCTGTGTAGGCACTCAAGGTGAGGTGAGTGGACTGAGAGAGCATCTTGAATAGTGGCAGAGTTTACCTAGTAATAGCAAGATTTAGGTCCTGAGAGTGGGTACTTTTCTATTTACGTTCTATGTGGATTGTTGGGTTGCAAGCCACCAGTGGTTTTGTAAAGGAGTCATAGAATTGAAATAATTGTTACATTCTAAAAGCAGTGTCTTTGGGAGAATTATTTGGGGGGAATGCCAATCTTTCTGCTTAATATGGAAATAAATATTATTTGCTTGGTCATTAAAGACTGTATCTGTAACACAAACATGAAATGGATTTGGAGATGGAGCTAGGGCTGAGCAAATTTATGATTGAGTTTTACTGAAACTGTTCAGAGAATTTTTCAAAGATGACATAAAGTAAAAGAATTTTCTGATTGGTAATTAGTTTAAAAAATACTGTAAACTTTTGACCCTTCTTTAAAAAAACCAAACTGGAGTTGTGTAAAGCATCTACAGATGGCAAGATTTAGCATATAGGCAGCTCTCACCCTTCACAGCAATTATGATCAGGTTACACTCTGTGCATTATGGAAACTTCAGTGTTTTAATGGAGTAAAGTTGAATCTGAATTCTTTTTCAGGTGCTTGTACATATTAGAGAAGCATCAAGCACCTTTAACTAAAAGCAGTTCAGCATTTTCCAAGTTTTTATTGTTGCTTTAGTTGAATATTTCCCCAACATAAGTTTTTTTGGCATCAAGTTGTAAGTTTAGATTTAGTTTTCTGAGATGTCTACTGACTGCCTTAGGCTACTCTTACCATCATTTAAAAAATTAAACGCATATTTTGGCAGCACATAAATAAGTACAGATTTTTTTTATCCACTGAGATAATCTTAAAAGATTTATAAACACAGTTATTAAAATCAGTTCACATATCAGTTTTTATAACATAAAATATCAACAATAGTGGTTTTTTTTAGTAAAATATGTAAGGAGCTACATACATTGCATAACTTGGTCTGTAATTAATGTATTTTACTATTAATATTTCTGATGGCATTAGAGTTTTTTTTTTTATAAAATTGGGGATGAATGGTAGTTTATTGCAGATGTTATTACTTTATAAGTGTTTAAATCTCTATAGATGGAATAGTAAAAGGATTATTATTTTACATCTTCAAAGAGGATTTTTTATTTAAGAAATTAGAAAGTTCTTTTGTTTGGGGGGGGCGGGTTTTGGTGGCTGGCTGGTAAGGGGATCTTATCTGAACCTTTGACCTTGGTATTATCAGCACCGTGTCTTTTTTTTTAAACATTAACAATCCGTTTAATATTATATCTAACATGGCGTCCCTTTACATGATTGTATCAAATAAAGAATAAAAACTATATTATGGTTTCTACCGATGACCTAACCACTATCTTTTCCTTTTCCTTGTGTTCCCTCTTCATATCCATGCCCCTCTATTCCCTTATTTGGGTTGATTTGTAACCTAACTCTTGAGACAGATGTTAGGAAGTGAAGCAAATGGATTCTCTGTTTTTAGACAAATCAGTTAAAAGCCTGCTGTATTAAATCTGTGGTCAGAAAAGAATTTCTTTAGTCTTTTAAAATTACTCTTATTAAAGGAAAAGAAACTGGAAGCACGTGATAGTATAGACAGAAAAATGACAGGGAAGAATTAGGGGACCAGTAGAAGAGACATGAAGATAAATTAGACAGACACTACTGAGTAAGTTTGGGAGGAGGGGGGTAGGGATTTCATGTTCAAGCATGTGCTTTGCTTTGACTGAATCTGGCTTAATTTCTGTAAACATCCCTCCTTCTACTATGAATCAATGCATTTTAGCCATGCCTGTACCTGTAGCACAATACTGGTGATGAAAGTTTACAGGCAGTTTAAATGGGAGAAGAGAATGTGAAAAAGCTTGATGTTTCAAAGATCGCACAGACTGCCAAGTTTGAACACATTCTGAAATACCAAAAAAGTGGGTACTTACAGAACGATGTTTAAAGTGTTTATATGTAAATTTCCATAAGTTGGAAATCACTTGACAATAAATATGTACTTCTTAATTAGATGTGTGTGTAGGATCCCTACAATTTTCCAATCTCCTTATTCCATTTAATAGGATCTCTATACAATTTTTCCTGTGGAAAGTATTTTTAGTGGAGAGTTCAAAGGGTTTCAGCTACAGACTTCTTCCGTCATTAGGCAGTGTGATTCAGGAGCAAGGGGAAAGTCTGCTAGTTCAATGTGTAGAAGCCTGTGTTTGCAAACACATGCATTGTGAGTGAGTATATAGGCACATGGGATCAGGAGCAAATGATCAGTCTGGTCATTCTCGTCAGCTAAGGTGTTTCCGTCCATTTCAGTAGCAGCAAGGAAGGACCTGGCCATACAGTGCTGTTGCTCACTCTTTACCTAAAGCTTTGCAGAGCAGATTGCTGACATGATTCTCATTATAATTTTTGATGTTGAAAGCATTAACATGTAAGCTCTGGAAAGCATTTAATCACTGTAGTTTCTACATAGTCAAGTCCAGTGAGAGCAGCTTTTAATAATTTACAACTTAAAAAGTTGAGTATTTTTTCCCCTAAAAATCTTACTTTATTAAAGCTTTTAATGGGCAAGAAATTCTCAGTTTTCCCATTAGAACACACACACAAAAGAGCATAATGACTGCTTTTTACACAATCTCCACATAAGCATAGCATTTTAAATTTACAGCCAGGGTGCCCATTAGAGCTACATTTAGTCAGTTGAAACATTTAAAAAATTAATATTAATAAGCTCAGTGTCCTCTATAGTACTCTGTACTTTGTCCCCATTTCTCTGAGCTTATTACTTTTTAGTAGTTAAAAGAAAGACATGGTAAATCTGTCACTTATGTACTGCCTGTTGTTTACAATCAGGACCATAAATGAATGTGTATTTGAAAGATGGCAAAGAGAGAGCTCCTCCTTGCATTAAAAAAAAGTGTTTAAAAAAGTGTATGCCTGTGTTGCTTTTTGATGAGCCAAGATAATGTTTCCGACATAAATCTTCCCTTTTACTGAATATTACAAACAAACAAAAAATTAATAAAATTAGCATTTTAAAGTACAGTCATGGAATTTCAGTTGCTAATTTAATGTGCTTGGAAAACTAATAAAGCAGTACTCTATTTAAAATAACTATGGTATAGGTAATTCATCATTAATGTCTTTAAACTAATTACTCGTAGGTGTGTTCAAAATAAATGAATTCAAGCATGATTTCATATGGCGTTCTTTTTATTTAACTATGCAAGAATATTCATTTGAACAGATAGTATTAATGTATGTTGATTAGGCAGATTTCAAAATATGTGGTGCACCAGAAAAGTAAATGCAAGTTTCTTCAATGAGAGCAACTCCAAATATTTAATTTCAATTTTGTTGTTGTTGTTAAAAGGCTAGGGCAGCCAGAGTGGCAGAAAAGACTAAAACAGATTTTTTGAAAAAATTTTTTTCAGTTAAAAACAAAAACAATAATTCTTTTATATAACAGAGAAGCACAGATTGTCTGGGACAGCACTGAACGTAATGCTATGTGTGATGTCCATCAGTAAAAATCCCCTGTCCTGTGGCAGGCATTCAGTGGTGTGCATGCCAGTTGATGGTATCATTATCATTTTTGTTTAGCACCATCTTTACTTTAGAACTGAGGAGGCCCTAGAAATCATATAATTCATGGACTGCATTTTAAAGTTGGGGCCTAGAGTTAGTAAAGGATTTTCTGGTTGGTGCATAGTTATGAGCTGTGCTGGGACATGAATCCAGGTTCTCGCTTTCCCAGTTCAGTGGCTCTTTTCATCAAACCATGCTGCTTCCCTAATTGTTTCTGTAAATGAAACATTTTCACTGGTTGCTGTTAGTCAAGCAAAGTGATATATGTTGAATCTGGCAAAATTAGTAATAGGGTTTCAGTGAATTTGTGTATTTTTATTTTCTAAATCTCTATGAAAACCTAAGGTACCCTTAAGCTATTAGGTGGAAAATTACAGTTTCACCATAGGTACATCTGTGGATTTTTTTTTTTTTTATTGTGGATGAATTTCGGTTGTTTTGCCTTAAGTTAGAATCTAAATTGATGTACACTTGGCCCTTCACATCTGTGGATTCAATCAACTGTGGATCAAAAATATTAAAAATAAATTGTATCTGTACTGAACATGTACAGACTTTTCATTCTTCATTATTCCCTGAACAATACAGCGTAACTATGTACATAGCATTTACATTGTGTTAGGTATTCTAAGTAATCTAGAGATGTTTCAAAGTATGTGCAAGGATATGTGTAGGTTATATGCAAATACTAAGGCATTTTATATCAGGGACTTGAGCATTTGCAGATTTGGGTTTCTGTAGAGATCCTGGAACCAATCTCCCCACAGATACTGAGGGACAACTATATTTTGTATATTGATTGAAGTTAATTGGTTTGTCTTTGTCCCTACTAAAAAATTGGAAATACTCTTTTATGAAAATTAGCATTCGTTCAATGTTTTTTTCTTTTTGCATTTATTGCTTTGCCATTGTTTTTGGCTGTACCAAACGCTAGAAAGATGCCAGTGTTTGTACTATGGAGAATACTCTGCACACCCATGAATGTAGATCCTGATTACCATTCTGTTAGGGCAAATGTGCTTATGTGTTAAGATGAGAATCAATGGCATGGTTGCAATTGCTACAAGAAAGTTGCGCCTGGTTTGCTTTAAAACATACAAACTCAACTTGGAATGTTGTGATGCTATTAAAAATTATATTGTCAAAAGTTGAAATAACAAGAAAAAGTACTGTTAAGTAGAAATAATAGGATTCAGTTTTATACAACTGATATTAACAAAAATTATGTTTTGGTTCTAAAATTCCTGGTAGTAATAAATACATCACAATGTTAAACAGTATCTTTAGATAGTGGAAATATGTGTCTGCCCTTTACCCGTTCTTTTTCCTATTTTCCACATTTTTTTCTAGTAGAATTTTCCATATTAATATAATAAACCTGAGGGGGAAAATCTATAAATATTTGTCCTTACAGATTAGCTGAGGAAATAGTTGACAGTGTTGTATTTATAATTTTTTGAGCTTCAAAGAGCCTACTAACCAGAAAGATACTCGCTCAACCTTATTGTTTAAGCATTGAAGTGATACATACAGCTAATTTCTCCAATAACTGGTGTTACTTCCTATTAAAAAGACAGATTTGTGCAGATTCGTGTTAGGTGCTATTGTTTTGTTTGTACTAACTCATTTAATATTTATAACAACCCAATGAGATAGATAGCAACTGCTATTGGTCTTTCATAGGAGAGGTTAATAATTTTTCTAAGTTAAAGTAGCTAATAACTAGTGCAGGAAGGATTTGAACTAGTCTGGCATCAGTGCTCATAAATCATTATATAGTAGTTACCTAGATTTTGCATTGTAATGTAGAAGAGGCGATCTAAAATGAAAAGAAACAGGAAAAAATAGTCAAACTGTGCCTAATGTACGATTTTGCCTGCAAACTGAATGTTAAATACACAGATTTCTGTTCATTGCCATATCATGTAAAAATGGCCAAATTGAATATCATTAAATTTAGAAGGTGTAATATTAGAAGGCCTAAAATGTAGGCTATGTGCTCTACTTGAAATTATCTTTCTGGAGGGTGTCTCAGAGATGGTCATTGGGCTTCCCTATTAGCTGAAATGGAGAGAAAATGAGAGATTCGTGGCACTGCTGATTGGGAGATATGGGCCTCGTATATTAAGACAGTGAGGATAGAGAGCAAATAGTGGTTTAGAATAAAAGCTCCAGGTGAGCGTCACTGGGAAGACTCTAAAGTGTAGAAATTGATTTTAAAAGTAGCTGCTTCTCATGGGCAACTCTAACAGGAACAGCAGAGATTTCTAACACATTAATAATTCTGAAAAACCCGGTAGACCAACTAGTCAATCACTGTTGAATTCCCATGTATCATACTTCACCTAAAAAGTCAAATATAAAATGATTTTATGAAAAAGGAAATAAATTTTTTTTTATTGTATTTATTCTAATTAGCAATTTTGTTAATTTCTCTATTTTCCAAACCCTATTTTCATTAGTGCCTTAGCAGGGCTATAAATACTTGTTTGTACTTTACTTATGTGATAAATGGAATGAAGACATTTTAAAAATAGAAAAATTTTATGGCCTTAAGATATTATTATTTAACACATAATTAAAATATTCAAATGGACTATTTTTATGGGTACTCTTCTTTCACCTAGTAGTCAAAAGCAGCATTCCTACTACTTAGCAGAAAGGAAACAGATCTTTATAAGCTGTTTTAGGAAATGAGGATATTGGTGTCTGTTGAGAACAGGTTAGTGAGTATCTGTTGGATTAATGCATGAGTGCTAGGCAGTCTTTTAGCATAACAACATATGGCTTTTTCTAATTTACTTATTTTTTATAACAGTCATGAAAGTCTCAGATAGGTGTAAATTTTCTCATTGTATGGGATTAAGTACAGACATAATAATATGGCCAGAGGTGGAACCTGAGTTCTACACAGACCTTCTGACTCCAAGTCCATTGTTCTTATTGTATAAATGTACCCATCACAAGAAAATGTTGTAATTATTCAAAGCTCCAAGGGTAAGCATTAATTATTTTGGGGTTAAAAAATTTCACCGTTAAAAAATATTACCATATCATTTCAAAATTCATTTAACCAGAGAATATTTATTGAACCGTGTCTACTTACAAAGTACTAAATTAGTTGCTCTATAGGGTAAAATGAACGCCTTGTCTTTAAGAAGCTTATAATGTAGTTCGAGGGTGACATATACATTAACAAAAAGACCAAAGCAGTATTTAATTCATGTGTATATATAGACATTCCGAGCATGCTAGGCATTCATTAAATATTGAATGAATGAATGAATGAGTCCAAATTAGGGTGAATTGGTTAGGGAGGGATTTACAGAGGAGATAAGACTTGTGGCTAGGCCTTGTGCAATGGGTCATGTGTCACCCAAATATTTATCAGAAACTTGATTCCTATTGTAACAGTGTTAAGAGCGTGGGAAATCCTACTTTGGCAGGTAATTGAAAGGTGGGGCCTTTAAGAGGTGATTAGATTGTGATGACTGTGAGTGGATTTGTCCATTGATGGTTTAATGGGTGGTCATGGGCATGGTTCTGACGGCTTTATAAGGACAGCGAGTGAGAATATTAACTCACTCTTGCTCAGCCCATTCTTGCCATGTGATTCCCTGCACTGCTGTAGAAGGCCCTCACCAGATGTGACTCCTGGACCATGGACTTCCCAGCCTCCCAAACTGTAAGAAATAAATTGCATTGCTTTATAAATTGCCTAGTTTCAGGTATTTTGGTAGAAGCAACAGAAATGAACTAATACGTCTTGGAAGACAACTAAAATTTAGATACTCGGAGATAGGTGGTGTTGGAGAGGGTAGTATTCTAGATAAAGAGACATAGTATGATCACAGAACCACAAGTGGGAATGAACAAAACCTTTACAGGGATTTGAATAGAGCAGCTTGGCCAGAGGGAGCCATTTGTATAGAGTAGTGAAAGGTACAGTTAGAAATACTGTACAACTTTGAGCCAGGGTTTGAGGCCTTTAAATGCGAGGTTAGGGAGTTTTCATTTTATTCTACAGGCAGTGGTTGCCATCAAAGATTCAATTTCCCGGAGGTGACAAGTGGAGTAACATTAACAAAGTGATATTTTATGTAGATGTGATTTGCTCTTGGTCCACAGGAAGAATTTGCAAAATGGAGATAAAGAGAATAGTGAGATGTGTGTTGGTTTAGAACAGTAGGGACACCATTCCAAATGGACCAAATATCTCTGACATCAAGAAAAAGGCTGGTCATAACTTAGATCTTGATTATTTTGGAGAAGGAAAATTCAATAAATAAATAAAAAATTACAGATAAGATGGTAGTCTTAATGTTGTTGTCTGAGAACCAGCATCTTGGTAGTATGTTCTGATCGAGAACTGCCAAGTATGTCATTCTCTTAATCTGGATTTTAAGTGTTGTATACTTTTTACCATTAAAAAATATAGCACTTATTGTCTTCGCTTGGGCTGTCATGACAAAATACCATAGACTGGATGGCTTAAACAACAGACATTTATTTCTCACAGTTCTTAAGTCTGGGAAGTCTTAAGATCAGGGTGCCTGCATGGGTTCTAGTGAGGGCCCTATTCCTGGCTTGCAGATGTGGCCTTGCTATGTCCACATGCGATGTGGAGGGAATAAGAGAGGAGGAAAGTCTCCGGTCTCTTCTGAATAAGGGCACTAATTCTATCATGAGGACCCCACCCTCATGACCTCCTCTAAACCTAATTATCTCCCGAAGACCTCCCACCTCCAAATAACATCACATTTAGGGGTCAGGACATCAACATATGGATATTGGGGGGGTGTACAAACATTTGGTTCATACACTTTTTCAACCCCTTTTCTTTGATTTTTTTATACAATTTTCTTTTCTTCTTTTCTCAGAGGTAACTGCTATCCTGAATTTGTTGTTTATTGTACTCATGCTTTTTTTTAACCTTTTCTCTTTGTGTATTTGATTATAATATTCAGTATCATTTTCTATGTGTTAAGGCTTAATTAAGCAGTGTTACACTATTATTATTATTCTGCATCTTGCCTTTTGCTTACAACATTGTGGGTTTTTAAAAGGTAATATTCATATAGTTGCAGGTCAGTCAAGTGTACAATATTCCATTAGGTGAACATATGCAATTTATCCATTTTCCTCATGATGAACTTTTAGGTTGTTTCTAGTTTTTTTGGTGATTACAAGCATTCCAGCAGTGATCATTTTTGTGCATGTCATCTTGTATATGTATGAGAGTTTCTCTGGGGTACTACCTAGGAGGGTGATACTCTTAGGCTGGATTGTAGGATGTATGATTTTTACCTTTACTAAATATTGTAAACTTAATTTTCCCAATTTCCGTTGCAACCTGAAGTGTGAGGGGTCTTCAGAAAGTTCATGGAAAGATTCATACTATCTTTTAATTTCATTTTTCCACAAACTTTTTGAAGTACTGTCATAAGTTACATTGGTATTATAGGTTAACATTTGGTATTATAAGACTTTTTTTAAAGACTTGATTTTTGACAACATTTCACTGTAGTTTTAATAAGCATTTCCTGATTATTGTTGAGATTATACCATGACCATTCTGGTTCCTTCTTCTGAATTGCCTGTTAATAAATCTTGTTAATATATGCTTTTTATATTGATTTATAGATACTGATATATGCCAGATACTTCACTTTGGAAGTTTTAATCTTTGGTTAATTCTGTAACTCTGTTCCTTTAGTAATCTAATACTGTGTATCAGTATGATTCTTGGTAAAACTATGTATGGTAAAAATGACCTCTGACTGGTAAATTGCATCAGCATGGGAGGATAAATGAAATACAAATACCTGATGGGGGAGTCCTAGCTTTGGGATTCCCTGGGTACAGTGATTTTTATAAATGAACATTTCCCTCATGGGGACCTTGGATGCTTTGCCTATGAACTTGTTAAAAGAGATACTGGCTTTTATGGAGCCTAAAACTTCTAAGGGGGCAACTCCTGCACCTACTGTACCTGAGCTAAACTGCTACTTGAACAGATGCACGGCTGGTGCAGAGCAGTGCTGGATGCTTTTCTGCTGGCAAGCCATATTCCTGCCCTGGAGCCTTCTCAGAAGACTGGTGCCAGGTGTACGCCCATGATAGTTCTGTGAGTTTGAATGTTTAGTTGCACCTAAGAAATCTCCTTGGTGAGTGCTGCAGCCATGTGGGCACTTAAAATTATCTGAAAGATATCTAAAGAATTAGCTTCTGACATATATTATACACCAGTGAAGTACTTTTAATTTTCTTGTAATGAATTTTAAAATGTAATTTCTGCATCCTGATTATGCAGTCCTGATCCTCAATGGGCTCAAAAAGAGAGTATCATAATTTATTCCTGCATTGCTCTGTGGCATTAGTTTAAGTTGTCCAAAATGAAGAGGGGTAGCTAATGAGTCATCTGTAGTTCTTCTGCCATGCTCTGATCATTTTTGATTGCTTTTGATTTTTAGAAATGATAGACATAAGCCAGTGGGGCTCACCTGATGGCTGGCAGACCCCTGATGGATATACACTTTTTAGGCATATAGTCAGATCTCTCCTCCAGATTTTTAGCTCAGCCCATCAATTTGATTTTTCTTTTCTTTTTTTTTTTTTTGTCTTTTTCCGTGTCCGGCAATGGATCGCAACCCTCAGTGTCGCCCCCGTACTGGACCGGGACCGGCAACGGGATCGCAGCCCTCGGTGTTGCTCCCGCGCCTCGCTCAGCCAGTGAGCGGGAACCAGTCTGTATGTGGGATCCGAACCCTCGGCGGGAGTGCCACCGCGCTTCCCAAGCGGCGCACTAATCCAGTGCGCCACCGGGCCGGCCCCTGATTTTTCTTTTTTATGGAATCATATTTCTTCAATATTATGTGACTTGATAGGAAAATAGTATTTGATAACATGAAAAACATTTTACATACATTTTAGGGGCATTTTAATTTTGATAAAGGAATGTATACTATGCCCTATATCATTTAAAAATGTAAACATAAATATATTTTGATTTAGTTGGAAAAGTTCAATTTGACTTCTGTTTAGACATCTACATGTATCTTTGTATTATTTTTAATAAGTCACATAAAATGTCGTTCTTTAGCTAATCCTTCGTGGACTCATCTGTAGTTGACAGCCCTAATTCAACAATAAGAATTTGACCCTTGATTTTTAGAACAAAAGGAAATTTGCTAAAACTGGTAATAGAAACTATAGGCTTTCCTTAAATAGTACTATAAAATATGAGGCATAAACATGGCTCTTTTTTTAAAAAAAAGGATCATACCATACACATGTGTATTCTTCTTGCTCACTACTAAAGATAAAAGAAATAAAGTTTCTGTTGGATCAAAGCTGGAATTACAGCAGCCTTCTCCCACTTTCCCACATTTACCACCAACTAATTTTAGCTAGATAGCACTCTCAGCCACTGGCCCCTTGTCCCCCCTCCTTCTCCAGGCTCATATAAACCTATTGAAAAGTTGCATATTCAGCTTATTGAAAGACCCCGCTTTGCCTGGCAGAATGGCCGCTTGTGCCTTGTACCTTCCTACAGCAGTGCCAGCCAGGCCCCTGTTTGGGCTATAATTCAACGAATTGCAATAAGAGTAACACTGGTTTCCTCTTCCCCTGTCAAGAACCAGTTACCACTACTTTGCCTGTCTTCTCTCCTCTATGTAAAAGTACTTTAATGTTGTATAGGTTTTAAAAATCCATATGGTTACTAATATAGGATCAGAGGATTGGGCTTATTAATTATCCAGTGTATGTGCTTGATCATTAAAGTTACATGAAAGTTAATACAGTATGTATCACAGTGGTTAAAGAACCAAGTCAGACTCTGGGTTTGAAACCAAGTTCTGACACTTACTATGAAATGGAAGATAATATAAATACCTGCGTCATAGAGTTGTTATTAAACGAGATGTATATAAAGTACTTATCACTAGGCTTAGCACTTACTAAGCACTCAATAAATATTAGCTGTTCTTAAAATTACTTTATTTTGAAGCTTTGATATTTAGAAGGTATTACAGTGTGAGGTGTTTCCTAATTTCTTTATAATTATTTCGTAATATCTTTTATATGTACAGAGGTTTTTCAAATTTAACTGTTTTACATGTTTTACTAAGTACTCAAGTTTCTCTGCAGAGTTTTGCCATCGTATGCACTACTGTATTCTAACCCTTTTCCTCTCATCTGTAGCATGCACATGATTTTGTCATTTCTTCATTTTTTTCTGTAAAAGCATATTGTCCTGTAAGCAAGGGATGGGGTTAGCTTTGAAGATTCACCTTTTATGTAATGTGATGTTTTATCTTTATCCCCACCTATGATAGCAACCCAGATAGTGTGGCTTTCCTATTAAAAAGTCTGCATTTGTTCACCCACCAGTTCATGTTTCCACAATGACAGTAATCCTCATGGTTTTTTTTGTAAATGTTTTTAGTTGTTAATCATTTTCTAGCTAGAAACTTCATTTAAAGATCTGGTGCTTTTTTTTAAGGAATAGATTTTCTATCAAAATAAGTGATACTGGTTGTGCTTTTAAGGAAAACAAATTGACAGCCCTTAGTATCTTAAAAGCAGGAGATGGATATTAGAATACTATTCAGTAATTTTTTGGTTGACTGTATAATTGGCGCTTGTGATACTTAACACCAGAAATTGAACAGCTAAACTATTGACTTTTTCATTATAATGTTTAAAGCAAATGATTAGGTATGTGCCTAGTTCAACACCAATCATAGATAGGCCCTTCATCTTTGTTAAACTCTACTCTGTGAAGTTAGAGTTAAAAATCATTTGGAAGTTTCAGGGCCAGGAAATAGTACTTTTGAGATATTAAGACTTTTTTTCACTCTCTAAGCATGCATTTTATATATTGACAGGATCTAAGCTGCTGGATAATTGACCTTTATTTGATTTTGTTTTAGATAACTTTGTTAAGGAAGGTTATGGTTGTAACTATATTTTTGGTAGGTGTTGAATATGAAGGGAGTTAGAGGAATTGTCTTCTGTCAGATTTTCTTTACTTTGTATTTGACTCATCTCTCTGGCTAATAAATAAGCTTGTGTTTAACGCCAAGTTAGAGACCTAGTACAGTGAATTTGTTCTTTATTCAGTCATTTTGATTTCTATTTACACATGGCACAGTGATTCCCAGTCATGAGACTTTTATATGGGAGATCTCCCCTTAAAAACAAAACAAAGAAGTTTGTAATAAAAGTTAATATAAGGATTGAGGGTTTTATTGAGTGCTTCTTATTCTTATTTAATCATTGCTTTGTTATATTCTTTAGACTCTGAAGTTTGGGGATTAGTGTCTAAGACTCTAAATTCTATTCCTAGTTTTATATGTTTAAATCATAGTAGAGTTTTATGCACATAATTGCTATATTTATTTTTTCATCTACAATTTTACAAATAATAGTAATTTCTTTCACGTCTTTTAGTAACAGTTAATTTTTCTCTATGAAAACCCTTTAAGATTCTCTGGAATAAAATGTTATTGAAATACAACAATTGTTATGACTGCCATCAAATTTAAGTTCATATTATGTTCTAAGGTATCATAATAAATCCCGTGGTGCTGTAGGGAATACAGAGATGAGTAATACACAGACTCTGACATCAAAGAGCTGCAATTACCATGCTGGTCCTCTTTCATGTTTATAATGTACTTATGGTAAAAATAAGTACATAGACGATAATAACCATGATATGACAAGAATTAAGTAGTTTTCCACTTTTGCATCCTTACTTCCTCATACATTGCCAGGCGCATATTTTTAGATTGACTGAAAGGTGCTATCAGAGTAGTCTGATGCAGATTGAGAGACAGGAAAGATCTCACTTGTATGAAGGGCTTAGGGAGGACTTAATGAGGAGGTGGCTATTGAGGTAGTAAGCCTTTGGGGATGAGTAGGATTTAGATAGAGAGAGGTGACTTAAAATGGAAGAGATGGAATGCATGAGCAGTGATATGGCTGCATGAAAGTGCCAGACCAAGTCAAAGAATGCTGCATTCTCCAGTTTGGCCAGAACTCGGACCACACAGCTAGTGGACAAAGCTGGAACACTAGCTAGATTACACAGGCCCCTGAATGCCACATCCCTATGTGATTTCACAGAGAGTAAGAATTAAAGGAAAGAGAAATGGTATTTATTGAGTCCGTACTATGTGATAAAGACTATGCTAGGTGGTTAATACAATCATCACATTTAATGTTCAAATCAGTACTCTATGATAATTTCCATCCAAATGTTAAACATGAGGGAACTCTGGCACTAATAATTTGGTCCTGATTATAGGATAAATTGAGTGAGGGAGAGACTTGACATGAGATGTAATTGGAAGAGCATACCAAAGACATAAAAGAAATCCTGGTGGTTGCAGAGGGATTGGAAAGGTGATGTGATCAAGAGAAATTGCAAAAGTAGAATCTAAACATCTTGGAAATTGGTTGGGTTTGAAGACTGAAAGAGAAAGGGATTGAGTTAAAGAAAACTTGCTGGGTGACTGATGAAATGAGAAGTAGCAGGTACAAGAAGAAGAAGTTTCTGAGAAAGGCAAGGAGTTGGATTTTGGACACATCTAGGGAGAGATGTCCATGAGAGGTTGAAGTGTGGGTCTCATTCACATAGATACAATCATTGAAACTGCATTACCAGATACAATTTCAAGGAGAGGCTTTATAGTTGAAGAAAAAGCAAGGATGTCATTCAAGAAATGCCCATAGTGTTTTGGGATGGGTGTGTGGGGCTTGGTGGCAGGAGAAGTGGACCTAATATTGTTCAGGGAAGTAGGAAAAGAAGCAAGATAGTGCATGTCATTGAAGCCAAAGAACAGTGTTGAAAAAAGTGTTCTGGTAGAAGCCAGATTGTACGTGGCTGAGGGAATGGTAGGAAACTGATTTCTCTGTGGTTCTCAAGAGGGCCAGTGACTCTGTGGCATATTTGGAAAGATGAGGGGCAGTTTTGGCTGTCACAGTGATTGGAGGCATGCTACTTGGCTAAAGCTCTAGCAAAGAGCAGGAGAGTCCCTGGCTACCCTATCTGAAATGTCCACAATCTGCCCTCTTTTCTAATCTTCCTGCCTGCTGCTTTTTCTCCTTAGTGCTTATCACTATCCTCCATATTACATCTTTTACTTATTTATCTTGTTTGTTGTCTCTCTCTAGAATGTTAGGTCAGGAGGGCAAAGATTTTTACCTCATTGGTTCACTGCTATATCTAGTGCCTAAAATAGTACCCCACACGTAGTAAGGACCTCAATGAATGGTTGATGAATAAATGTATGGAAATTATGGTATACTATACACTTACTAACTAGAGCTGAATGATCTTAGTAACTCTAACAATGCCTTGCATATTGTAGCTGATATAGACAGTTTTATTTACAGTTGTGTCAGAAAGAAGAATCCAGGGATTCAGGACTCAACTGGTCTGAGTTTGAATTTCTGTCCTTACTAATCTGGCCGTAATTAAACTACCAAAACTCTTTCTAAGCCTCATTTTCCTTAGCTGTAAAATGGGATAAGCTAATACCTCTGTCTTAGGGCTGTTGAGAGGATTAAAGAGATAACACATGTCAAGTGGCTGGCACCCAGTAAATAACTGGTGTTTCGCAATCTATTGTGTAACCTTGAATAAATTACTTAACCTCACTCTGCCTCAGTTTTTTCATCTCCAAGAGAGGAAGATTAAACCTTTTTCGGATTATTTGGAGGAGCCAATGAGACACCACCTGCCCAGCACCTAGCCGGCATAATGCCTGAGTACTTGATCAGTAGGCTTGAGTACCCTCTATTCTTTCTGCGTGGTGCTTAAGAGCACAGACTTGAGAACGAGACTATATGAATTCAAATCCTGACTTTTTTATTGTAGCTTTACTGTACCTCCCTATGCTTCAGTTTCCTCATCTGTAAGTTGGGAGAAATAATAGTACCGGCCCCACAGAGTTGTTGTGAGAAAAATAGATGTGAATATTAATAAAAAAGTGTAGACCAGTACCTGGCCACATGGTAAGCATGAAATGTGTTCGATTAAAAACTAATAATAAAATGTGTCTTTATTGCTTTTTTTTCCTCCTCAGTCAGTTCCATGGTTTTAACTTGATGTAATCTGAGTAGGATGACTTTTATAAAGAATGGGCCTCCTCAGTAGTGAAGTTGGCAGTGTTTCAGGGGAAAACATATGAGGGTACTTGAATTCTTCAAAAGACTCATTATCTTTCACTTCTATTTTTCCATGAACTTTTTGAAGTACTCTCATATAATAAAACAACATAAATAATAACACTATCCCCTCATGATTGACCCGACTAGATAAGGTAGCTGTGGTCTTGAATCTTCCATGTACAGCAGTGAGAAGGCAACACTTTAGTCCCCATTCTGGTCAAGATCCATTCACTTGCAGGCTGGTTTAGATCTTGTCTGTAAAGAATTTTTTTGTCACTTGAAATTTGCCTTCATTTCCCTGTCCTCCTGTTCTGCCAGCTGGTCTCTAGGAAAGGTTGGGAGTGTAGTTTGAGTAGACCCTGGGAGGAAGCGGCAAACTTGGAAGGACAGGTGGCAAATAGCTGGCCAGTCTGGAAACCTTTTGCTGGGGAAGGTTTTCTTTACTAGCAAATTACTTTTCTAACAAAGCTCCAAGAACACATCCCTAACTGTGCCCCCTCAATTCTTCAGTCCTGTCCAGGATAAAAGCTCTATGTGTCAAGAATCACTGAGGACTTGGGTGTATCGTTACTCATATCATTATTCTCAAACAGCCTTAGAAAAGAAAGGTAGCTGCTTCAAATCAGCAGATTCAGCTTGTATTCATGGAGCAGGCTACTGTCGCAAGATCTGTGTGTGTGGTGACCTCTCTTTCCATTAGCTGAGGTTCTGCTGGATCTTCTCTGGGTGTGATTCATGGCCACCCCAAACCTCTCCCCCACTCTCACCCTGGTGCTGGGCTGGCAAACAGGCTTCATCTCTGGTGCCAGCTCCTATTGATTATAGTGACTGCCTGGAGTGCTGCGTTGAGGAGAAGTGAGAGGCCGCATACAGGCACAGAAGTGATTAATTAGCAATGTCTGCTGTGCGAGGGAGAGAGGCAACTGCAGCATATGTGCTGTACATTTGCCTGACTTGGTGGATTCCACAATGGGGATCGGCCTTGAGAGGCTCGTTCTCATTTTGTGTCTGCATATATTTATCTTTGACTTAGTGTATATCTATTACTTTATTCCACAGTAAAATAGAAGTAAATTAGGAATCATCTATTAGCTTGGGTTATATAGAATTACTTATGTATACTTTTCATTTGTTTGCTTAAGAAAATTTATGTATCTAAATTATTCTTTTCTTACTTCTGAAATAGGTACATTGTTCTTTAAGCTTCTCATGAGTTTCTCTTGCTTAATTGATACGTTGTTTTGATCTTCTGGTTTGTAAGTTTGGCAGAAAATACTCCAGCATTCTGGGGTAATTCAACTTATTGAACTACTGGTATATTAACATGAGTCCCTTGAAACCTCGTTTGCAGAGCAGGTGGCTGTAACACACTTGGAGGTTATAATCATCGTAGAACGAACAGACCAGACATCCCATTCCTTAAGCAACAATCATGTGCGTATTTTCCTTTGGCTTCTCTTCTTATGGGCCAGCGGCAATAGTCTGACTGTTGAGGTCTAATGCTATTTCTTCTATTTTGCTTTGTTTTCTTCTTGTGAATCAAAGTAAGTTTTCCCTATTTTGGCATCTGACAAAGAATACTCTTTCATCGAGGCAGTAATGGGGATGTTCAAAATATAAACAGAGCTTTGAATAAGAGGACATTTTTGGCATTTTCTAACTAAAGAATGTGTATATTAGACTTTTTAAAAATTATGGTAAAATATACATAACATAAAATGTATTATTTTAACCATTTTGGGGGGCAGCTGGTTGGTGTAGCTATAGCCATTTTTAAATGTACAGTTTGGCATAAGTACATTGATACTGTTGTACAGCCATCACCAGCGTCCATCTCCAGAAGTTTTTCATCTTCCCTAGCTACTTATTAAATGCTCTGCCTGTTAAACACTGACTCTGCATTCTTCCCCTCCCCACCCCTGGCAACCACTATTCTAATTTCCTCCTGTGATGAATTTGACTATTCTAGGTCCCTCATATAAGAGGAATTATACAATATTTGTCTTTCTGTGACTGGCTTATTTCACTTTGTATAAATGTCTTCAAGGTTATCCATGTTGTAATATGTGTCAAAATATTCTTCCTTTTTACAGCTAAATAATATTTCAGTGTGTATATGAGGCGTCTTCAAATTTTATGGAAGGATTTGTATTATCTTTTTTTTTGTCCTTTTTGAGACCGGCTGCACTGCGCTCAGCCAGTGAGCACACCGGTCATCCCTATATAGGATCCGAACCCGTGGCAGGAGCGCTACTGCGCTCCCAGCACCGCACTCTCCCAAGTGCGCCACGGGCTCGGCCCTGTATTATCTTTTAATTCCATATTTCTGTGAACTTTTTGAAGTACCCTCATATATATACCACATTTTCTTTGTCCATTCATCTGTCAATGGACACTTGGTTTGCTTCCACCTTTTGGCTATTGTGAG
Organism: Galeopterus variegatus; assembly: GCF_000696425.1. Taxonomy (NCBI): domain Eukaryota; kingdom Metazoa; phylum Chordata; class Mammalia; order Dermoptera; family Cynocephalidae; genus Galeopterus; species Galeopterus variegatus. Next base: position 697,936 of record NW_007726221.1, on the reverse strand, counting down.
TAATGCTGCTGTGAACATGTGTGTACTTGTATCTGTTCAAGTCCCAGCTTTCAGTTCTTTTGGGTACAAACCCAGAAGTAGAGTTGCTGGGTCATATTTTTTGAAAAGTGGCTGCACCATTTTATGTGCACCAGCAATTTACAAGCATTCTAATTTCTCCACATCCTCACCTATACTTATTTTCTAGTTTTTTGGTAGTAGTCATCCTTATGGGTATGAAGTGGTGTCTTCTTGTGGTTTTGATTTGCATTTCCCTAATGACTAGTGATATTGAGCATATTTCCATGTGTTTATTGGCCATTTGTTTATCTTCTTTGAAGAAATGTGTATTCAAGTCCTTTGCCCATTTTTCAATCAGGTTCTTTTTTGTTTGTTGTTGAGTTGTAGGAGATCTTTATGTATCCTGGATGTCAATCCTTTATCAAAAATGATTTGCAAATATTGTCTCCCATTTCATGGATTGCCTTTTCACTCTGTTAATAGTGTACTTTGATGCACAAAAGGTTTTAATTTTGATGAAGTCTAACCTATTTATTTTTGCCTATGCTTTTGTGTCATATCCAAGAAATCATTACCAAATCCAAGGTCATGAAGCTTTTCCCCTGTGTTTCCTTATAACAGTTTTATAGTTTTAGCTCTTACATTTATGTCTTTGAATCATTTTGAGTTAACTTTTGTGTATGTAAGGTAAGGGCCCAACTTTTTTTTTTTTTTTTGGCATGGGAATAGTCAGTTTTCCCAACACCATTTTTTAAAAATTTATTTATTTTTTTATTGAAACATAATTCATTGTACATATCTGTGGGATACAGCATTGGATATCAATACCTGAGTGCAATATGTGATGCTCAGATCAGTATATTCAACATTATATAGAGTAATCACTTTTTGTCAACAGCATTTGTTGAAAAGATTGTCCTTTCCCCATTGAGTGGTCTTTGCACTCTTGTCAAAAATCATTTGACCATATATGCCAGGTTTCCTTTGTGGGCTGTATTTGACTTTTTAAGGTTAGGGTATAGTTTCATCATTTCTCTTTGATATTTTGCTACAGCTTCCTAAGTACTCTCCCTGACTGAAGTATCATTTCGCATACATTTCTGCTATGGCATTTCTGATCATATTTCATAAGTTTTGCCTGCTTTTCTGTTTGCCCTCCTTGATTATGGAGGGCAGGGATTTTATTCTGGAGATCTAGTGCCTTACATGCTATTGGTACTGAATAAATGTTTGTTGGATGAAGTTAATTAACTTAGAGCTTAAAAAAAAAAAAAGACATCAGATTGTCTTTCTCCATTATTATAAACACTACTATTAGTGTGGCTTGTGGGGCTTTAATGAAAGATTTATTTTTTCCTCTAATGATATTTGCCCTCTTTTCCCATACTTGCTACTATGAATGCAATTATTACTACCCTCGTCCTAACAAGGATAGATAATCTTAACAAATATTTTGAGAGGAAGGAGAAAATAAAGAAAAAGCAGAAGAAGGTGAGGGGAAGGGGAAAGAAATCAAATTCACTGAAAAGCATTTAACAAGTAATACTTGAAGTTGAGTCAGAATTGGCCCAGGGTGCTAGGAAGTAGTGACATGCTGTGAGAGGCGCAGTCTTACAGACAGACATAAAACACATGTTCCTCAGCACCTTTTGTTACAAGTGCCTCTCGTGCTTGTGGAAATTTGGAATGAATGAATGAATAATCATTTGCCTCAGAATATAGCATCTCTACCAAGAGTAGCTTTTTGTCTAACTTTGATGATTCTATTTGTATGGCCAAATTGTGAATAAATAAAAACTGTTAGATCTTCATTTAAATAGGTGGTCAAGAAAAGACATAAAAACCTTAATGTCAGTGACCTGTGTAGTATTCCTTTACCATATAGTAACAACAGTGAGGCAGGTGCTTCCAGTGCTGTCGTGTGTGATTGGCATTTTCTTTTGGCTCAAATTTGGGAGAAGTTAATACATAAAGAAACCAGAGAGTAAAGAGTCAGGAAAACAAATCTGGTTAACCCACAAGAGTTAAGAATGGCAAGAAGGGGGCCGGCCCGGTGGCGCACTGCTACAGTGCGTTGCTTGGGAGTGCGGCGGCACTCCCGCCGAGGGGTCGGATCCCACATACAGACCGGTTCCCACTCACTGGCTGAGCGAGGTGCGGGTGCAGCACCAAGGGTTGCGATCCCGTTGCCGGTCCCGGTCCGGTACGGGCGCGACACTGAGGGTTGCGATCCATTGCTGGACACGAAAAAAGAAAAAAAAAAAAAAGAATGGCAAGAAGGTATGTAAGGCCATTAGCCATAATGGTTGAAGAATATGTTACACCTGTTATAATTAGCCCTGAAACCTCCATCCTGTAACATTTCAAAGAAGCAGTGTGTCTTAGTCTCTGCCTTTGGTTAGTTTTTGACTTCATAATAACAGTTCTGTAATAACAGTTCAGGAGGTTTTCTCCTTAGTAAGTAAATGATTCTAAAGCTAGGTACTTGAAAAATCTTAACTGGAGAATTTGGGATTATCCAAATCTTGGAATTTGAAACGGATGGCTTTGAGAGTCCCAGGACTAAATGGCTCTCGCTTTTTTTTTTTAGCTCCAAGATTTTAAAATTCTAGTTGATCATCAAAACTGTTGGAAACTTATTATGTAATAATGCCTGTCTCAAAGGGGTGGATTAATCAATGAATTGAATTCTTGTGGTATATAATCATCTCAGCCTGGCATTTTTAGAAGCCCAGCGTATGAACCCTGTTACATGACTAGTGTTCTCATTCTGGCTAACAAGTCACTTAAGAATTTCAGTTTTAACCTAGTGGTACTCCAGTGACTTGAAAGAATAAATGCACCTTTTAAAGGCGACTTACTTCAGAGTGGTTTACATGTGCACTAATTGGGAGGAATCTGACTCAATAGTTTGAGGCCTCTGAAATCCTTGTGTGAAGTACAGATGCTGAGATGAAAATGTAGTATGCTGTTTGTATATTATTCCATTTCATGAAGTGGCAACTTGGCAGAGTTGTATTTAGAAGTGATTGCATTCTATAGTCCCTCTCCTCGGCCCTATTTGTGTGGGTATAATCAACTACAGTAGTATCATAGACATTTGTGCACTGCTGTTTGCATAAGCCCTTTATTGGAAACAACCCAACAAAATAGCACTCACTGCTAGCCTAGCACAGTTGGGCCTTCTCTATGGCTCATTTTCCTGTACATCAAAATAATGAAATCTCTAGGTAGCATTAGTAGAATGATATTCACAAGGAGAACATTCAAAGATAGGCCTTGCCTACTATCCCTGGCTCACCTTTTGAGGAAAGAAGTCAGAAACCCAAGTCATAGAATTCTTTACAGATCAGTGTCTAACAGAAATATCAAGTTCAAATGGGCATTATTACTTTTTACCTTATTATCTTATTATTTATGAAACTTACTCATTGTATTTAAAATTATATTTAACAAATAGATTATTTCACAACATTTTATCAGGTTTTAAAAATCTCATATTTAGCAATAATATAGAATTACAATGCTAATGAATTTACAGACTAATATTATAAATAACTTAAAAGTTTGTCTATACTCTAAAACTTGTTAAATATGTCACCTTCAGAGTTTATGTCATTTTTAATCATGTGAATAAATATATAATCATAGTGTATAATGAAGTCTTTTTGTATTAAAGATTTGCCACCTTTGCTATTTTTTTGACATCTGTATTATAGAAATCTAGATTAGTATAATAAGTCTTCATGTGCCCGCCACCCTCAAGTTCAGAAGTTACCAACATTTTGCCATATTTTTAAATGATTAGAATAACATTACTAAACATTTGGAAATTAGAATGAAAATAACCTGTGGTCTTATTCACCCTAACCCAATTCTCATCATTTTATGTCCATTCTTTCCTTACAGGTATAGTATAGAGATACTGTTTCTCTCTTCTTTTCGCTGAATATCATATCAAGCTAAGAGCTAATAATAATCTGTTGATGTCCTCCTATGCCAGGCAAAGGGTTAGTTGCTTTACATATAATTCACAGAATCTTCACAGTGACAATGTAGTATAGGCAAGCCCCCACCCCCAACCCTCCATTTACAGATAAGGAATCTAACTAAGACTCGGAGAGTTGAGTAACTTGCTCATGTGTCATATATCTAGTATGTGGATTCAAACTAAAGTCTAACTCCAAGGCTATTCTCTTTCCTCTGTATAAAGTGGCCTCTCCAAAAGCATTTTTTCATGTTGCTAATCACCTATTTTAAGGAAAAAAATATATCAGTACATAAATTTTGACCATGTAATATATAGAAGCAGCACTAGGATAGATGCTTCTAAAGATGCAGGGGAATAAAAGGTATGATCTCTGCCCTTCAGTGTTTTTACTTGTAATGCTGATGGCCTAACCCCTCTGAAACACTAACAAAGAAAACTCATGGTTAGATCAGGCCCACCCCGATAAGTCTTCCTATCTTAAAGCAAATTGGGTCATATAATATAAGCTAATCATTGGGGTAAAAAATCTGTCATATTTACAGTCCTTGGTACTATGCAGGGCTTCTCCACCAGGGGGTGGAGAATCTTGCAGAACCATCTTAGAATTCTACTTACCACAAGCTCCCAAATGGAAACAACTCAAATGTCCATCAGCAGGAGAATGATAAACTGTGGTTTATTCATCCAATGGAATACCCTTAAAAATGAAAAAAAAAAACCAAAAACTTCATGCTGAAAAAAGCTAAGACAAAAGAATACTTACTGTATCATTCCATTTATTCGAAGTTCTAGAAAAAGCAAAACTAATCGGTGATAGAAAATCTGAATATAGTGTTGAGCACTATATAAAGGAGGTGGGGATTGCGTGAGAACAGGCAGAAGGGAACTTTGCAGAATGATGAAAGATTCCTACACCTTGATGGGAGTGTAGATTACATAGGTGCTTCCATTTGTCTCTATTCTTGAACTTTACTCTTAAGATCTGCATATTGCACTGAATGTAAATTGTACCTCAGTTTAAAAACAAAAACATTACTCTACTGAATCCTCGTTGTACCTCTCATCAGACTTTTGGATTAAGAAATGAACCGCAGTTATATAGAATCATCATCATCAAATGTTAAAGCTAGAAGGGGCTGGCTGGTTAGTTCAGTTGGTTAGAATACAAAGGTCAAGGGTTCAGATCCCCATATATGCTACCTGACCAAAAAAACAAAAAAGCAACAAAAAAAGAAGTTTAAGCTAGAAACAACTTTACAAATTATCTAGTCTAATTCTCTTGTAAAACATACTGCCTTGGTGAAGAAAAAAGTTTAGAATTTCTAATGATAAAATCTGCTGTAGCCACCTCCTGCGCTCAAGAGGAGGGTTAGGCAATTTTACCAATTTGTGCATGCCAGCAGAAAATATGACACAGGGACAGATTTGCTAACAGCAATATGTCTTGAAGTGTAAGCACAGAAGATGGATCAAGCCATTTTAACTTGGATGTGTTTGGCAGGAGACATTTTCTTACCGTGATGGATCTTATCAGGGAATGCACAACATTTTGCTGTTGCCCATGATCTGGCTGAGAAGTAATTTGTACAAGTGTCATTGTAGTTAATAAAGGACACATGGTGTTAATGTTAGAGTGTCTGTGACCTCACTCTCCCTCTGTGGAAAGGATCTGTAAGATCACCAAAGGTTTCATGACTTCTTGTGTAGAAAAAGGACACATTTGGGTAGAAGGATTTCACAAACTGCCCCCTGCAGTTTTTTGCTAGTCTTTAAAAAGCTTTCTCTTATTTCTACTGGTCATTGTATTAATTTCATATTATGTCAAGGTTGGTGATTGATTTTAGGTTTTAAGTGTGTAATGAGAATATTTAGGTGGCTGTTAAAATCATTTCGACATTTAAAGATTCTTTATCAATTAGTTTAGTTATCTTAAAAATTCTGAATTGTAACTTGTCTTTTTATTATGAGGTGCTGCCATGTGCTGTTATTATAAATTTATAAATTTATTTTCTTAGTCTCTGAAGCATTTTATTTTCTAATTAAATTTCTTAGCTCAGGTCCTTATGAAAACTTATGTTCCCTAATGCTCACCTTGCTATCTATTCATTTGAGGCTCTGTTAGTTATTGGGCTTGTCTTCTAGAGTAGCCATGGTTCCTTTCAGTGACTTAAAGAGAATTAGTAAACACCCACTCCATCCCATCTAAGTTATTTGTATGTTGAGTGGTTAATACAATTAGAGTAAACTAAGAGTTTGGGAATTAGAAATGTCAAGTTCTTTGAGTTCTGAGAAATTACAGTTTTTCTTTAGATAACTTACATGATAATGATAATAATCCCTTCTGTGTTTAGTTGTTATCTATAACAATTCTTGGGTTTTCTGTACAAAAGTGTATAACTTTTGCTTGGTTTACTTATGAGTAATGTAGTTTATATAAAATGATTTTGTAAGATGAAAATTCTCTGTCTTGATCTCCTGGTATTAAAATAAGTATTCTTTATAATATACACACAAAAATGAACAAGTACTGTATGATTTCACTCATGAAATATCTAAATAGTCAAATTCATAGAAACAGAAAGTAGAATGGTGGTTGCCAGGGGCTGGGGGGAGGAGGAAATGGGGAGTTGTTTAATGGATATAGAGTTTCAGTTTTGCAAGTTTAAAAAGTTTGGGAGATTAGTTGCACAACAGTGTGAATATACTTGACACTACTGAACTGTACACTTAAAAATGGTTAAGGTGATAAGTTTTATGTGTATTTGACCATGATTAAAAGTAAAAAATATAAATTAAAAAATATCTACTATGTTTTCCATTTTTGAGATGAGGAAGGCAGTTATAACCAAGAAATGTAAAATGTGGTCTAAATTAATTTGTTGACTTCAGATTAATAGAGTCTTTCAGTTTCATTGTATACAATGNAAAAAAAAAATGGTTAAGGTGATAAGTTTTATGTGTATTTGACCATGATTAAAAGTAAAAAATATAAATTAAAAAATAAAATAAATAAATAAATAAACACTTGTGAATACCGCATAAGTCAAAGAAGAAATCATAATGGAAATTTTTAAATATTTATAAATAAAACTTACGGGCAGTATAAAAGGTGGTACTTTGAGGAAAGTTTATAGCTTTAGCTGCTGTACAATAGAAAATCAAAATGACTGAAAATTAATCAACTAAACATCCATCATAAGAATTAAAAAAAGAACAAAGGAATAATTCCAAAGAAAGTAAGGGAAGAAGATTATAAAGATAAGGCAAAAATAAAAGAAACAGAAAATGAAAATATAAGAATCGACAAAGTCCAAAATTGGTTCTTAGGATAGGTTAATAAGTTAGACAAACCTTTGTGAAATTATATAAAAAAGACAGAACGTACAACAAGTATTTTATATATGCAAAAAGGAATATACAGATACAGACAGATTAAAGATATTAACTGAATACTAACATCAACTTTATCCCAATTAATTTAAACTTAGGTAAATTAAATTTCTAAAAATTAATCAAAACAGACTTAAGAAGACATAGAAACCCTTAAAAGTTCTATAATGATTAAAGACATTAAAGTGGAAGGGAAGAGTCTCCCCACAAAGAAAATACCAGTCTACCAAACTTTCGTAGAATAAATCATTCCAATTTATACAAACATTTTTCAGTGAATAGGAAAAGAGATATACTCCCAAATCATTCTAACCTTTGATGTAAAAAAACAACTAGAAAATTACAATACAAGAAAGGAAATTACAGATCCATTTCATTCATAAAAGTAGATGCAAAACTACGCAATATTAGGAAATCAAATTTGATAGTGTATTAAAAGGAAAAATATACCATGGTCAAGATAGTTTTAACCCAGGAATGCAAAGATGATTTTACTATCAGAAAATATACAAATTCTTATATTTAATAGATAAATGGAGAAAAAAACATATGATCATGTATATACATGCAGAAAATGCATTTGATAATGCATTTGTTTAGAGCTTCTGCCTACTACTGCTTGCTCTTAGTGTTAGTATTTTCTGCAGCCAAAACCCATCTTCACATTGACCATGTTAAAAATGGCTGCAGAGTTTTTGTTAGGGCACTGTTTCCTTCCCAGTTGCTTGCTGGGCACCAGGGATGTTTCTCACGGTTTCCTACTGTCCCAGACAACTCTTCAGTACACAGCAATGTGCAGAGGTTCTCTTTGTTGTGTCTGGGAACTAGGATCATTTGTACGGCTTTTGTAACATACATTCATACTGTCCTCCAGAATGAGCAAACTATTTCAGAGTCTGCAGCAGCCCATAAGGGGTCTGTTTCTTTACTGTCCCACCCGCACTGGGCTTTATAATTAGTATTGATTTGGGGTCATTTTATAGGTATGATGGAACACCTTATTTCTTTTCTTGTTTTTTATTCTGCTGGAGGCTAAGCACCGACAGTCAGGCCGTTGTCCTCTGAGGGGACATCCTTCCCAGTTTTCCTAGGCTCTGGCCCTTTGTCCAGCCGGAACTTGTTCCCTAGGCACTGAAGAAGACACACTGATACATGTTTTAGATGATGAACTGGGGCATCCCTTTCAAGGTCTTCCTCTCATTTCTCCAGAGCTCCCTGCAGATTCCCACTACACCAGGAAAGTTTCTCCAGAGAAGTCTTTAGAGGAAGGGTCTTGACTGGAACACCAGGGGCCCTTGCCTGGCTAGGGGTAGCACAGTGGTGGGGCTGGAGGGTGGGGAGCTGTGGTAAGGCCAAGATACACACACTAAATCTATCTCCCTAAGGCTGACCCCTGTGGAGTGGCTCAGCTCAGCCATCAGCCCTCATGTGGTCCTCATGTGATCCTTGGGCATGTTACCAAGTTTCCCTGCAAGCCCCAGCTAGGGCTAGGATCACTTTCAGAAGCCACCATGAGCCCTGCATTCCACTCTGGGACAGGATAGACAGGGATGGAGAAGAGCTCACTGTCTGTTTGGGGAGAAGGGGGCCAGGTCTGGCCACCTGGACACAGCTCAGGTGTGTCCTTTTTCCCTCTTGGGACCGTAGTTTCCTACCAGTCACACTAGGGGACTGACTGCCTCTCAGCTGTGACTGATGTTCCATAATCCAGGTGAGAGCTCTCCACCTTGTTGCCCAGGGGACAAATCCAGCCTGCAGACACATTTCTTTTGGTTAGCTTGTGCTGGCACTTCATTGTGTCTTAGAGCATGAATTGACCACCAACAGAAGATTTCACATAAATTCATCATTTTCTTTTTGAAGTTTGGCCCATGGGACAGCATTCCCACACAGCCACAATTGGCACAGCTGGGTAGGGGCCATGTGGACTGAGGATCCACTCCGCTCAGCACAGGCCCCACTGCTGCTGACTTATTGCAGCAGGAGGCCCAGCAGGGTCCAGCATCATTTGCACTTTCACTTGCCTATGCTTCCTGCCTGGCCCCAGAGTTTGGGATCCCCAATTTCAACAGGAATAGGAGGTCTACAAGAGGAAGAGCATGCTTGGATGTGTGTGTATGGGGTGGATGCCCCTCCCCAAGATGTCTACATCTTAATCACCTGTGAATATGTTATCTTACATAGCAAGCGGGGATTTAAAATTGCAGATGAAATTAAGGTTACCAATCAGCTGGCTTTTAACATAAAGAGATTATCCTGGATTACCTGGGTGGGCCCAATGTAATCACATGGTCTCAGTGGGGAAGAGTGGGGCAGGAGAGTCAGAACTAAAGACATGGTGTGAGGAAGATATGAGGGGCCATTGCTAGCTTTGGAGATGGAAGGGGTCCAAAGGCCAAGGAATGCAGCCTCTAGAAGCTGGAGAAGGCAAGAAAATGAATCCTCCCTTAGAGCCTCCAGAAAGGAAGGCAGCCTAGCTGCACCTTGATTTTAGCCTAGGGAGACCTGTTTTGGACTTCTGACCTCCAGAACCATAAGGTAACAAATTGGTGTTGTTTTAAGCCACTAAGTATGGTCCTTTGTTACAGCAGCAATAGGAAACTAATACAGTGTGTACATGTCTAAGGTTGGAGGGTGTGGGGTGGATAAAGGAGACTTTCCAGGGAGATAGGGAGGGCACACTTGCTGTCCTCATAGAGATTGAGCTTCCAGCCACAGCCCACTGTGCCAGCCTCGCCTGGCAGGGTCCCCTTCAGTGTCTCCCAAAACAACATGATTACCCACAGGGGCTTGACAGTCTTCAGGGTTCCAGAGCACTGACTCCCTCAACTGATCCCAAAGGTCCCCTGCCAGGTGGACAGGCCTCAGCAATCAGTTCTGTATGTACAAAAGAGAAAACTGAGGCCTGAAAGAGACATGATCAGGAGCAGCACTGCACCTGAGGGCAGGAAATGGCCAGATGTCACACCTGAGAACTCACGCTTCCTGTGAGGGCAGCCTGCTTCTTCCACAGACTCCACACAGCCCAACAGGCCCAGGTAGGCTCCTGTCTGCATCTGTGCTGAGGATGTGGCCCACAATTGTCAGGTGTCACATAATTGCCACCCTCCACACCCTCCCAGTCCCTCCTCCTTGGAGACAGGACCACAATCCAGGCCTAGCCAGACCCTTGGAAGCAGAACCTTTGGGTTCCATTGGTGACAGGGGAGTAGTGTCACAATGGGGTTGGGTGGTCCTTGGGGTAGGCTGGGAATGGTGAGGGGCAGCAATGTATTCCAGGGGCAGAAGGGGCCACAACCCCTAGGGACAGAATGGGGTGAGGCAGGTTGGGAAAATTGCTATGTGGTCCTTTGTACAGACTGTTTCCTGTACCTGGAGCACCCATCCTCCCCAGGAGGACCCCTCCTCCACTGAGGGAAATTCTTGCATCCTTCTAGATGCCACTCAGTTGTCAGCTGTCCTTCAAGCCTTCCTGATCCAACAGCCGGAAATGGCTTGCCCCCACCCACACACCTCTGCTCTATCTCTCTGCGACACTTCCCTGCCAACCAAGAGAGAAAAAAGAACAGCAGTAAGGGGAGCTGGTACCCAGGCCTGCCTGGTTACCCAATCAGCAGACGCAGTGTGTGCTCAGGACACCAGCCAAACTAGGGCTTCAAAACACCGAAGAATATATTTGAACTTGCTATATATGAAAAAAGTCACCACAGTATTATCACAGGGAAATCT
>NW_007726221.1:634283-686615 GCF_000696425.1 Galeopterus variegatus | reverse complement strand
CACCCATCCTCCCCAGGAGGACCCCTCCTCCACTGAGGGAAATTCTTGCATCCTTCTAGATGCCACTCAGTTGTCAGCTGTCCTTCAAGCCTTCCTGATCCAACAGCCGGAAATGGCTTGCCCCCACCCACACACCTCTGCTCTATCTCTCTGCGACACTTCCCTGCCAACCAAGAGAGAAAAAAGAACAGCAGTAAGGGGAGCTGGTACCCAGGCCTGCCTGGTTACCCAATCAGCAGACGCAGTGTGTGCTCAGGACACCAGCCAAACTAGGGCTTCAAAACACCGAAGAATATATTTGAACTTGCTATATATGAAAAAAGTCACCACAGTATTATCACAGGGAAATCTTACAGCTATTCTGCAGTTTACTATGGCTTCAGTTTTCATTTATTTGGGGGCAGGGCACTGCATTCCTCTTGGTGTCAGAACCTCCCTCAGGCCTTCCTCGGGTGTCTGCAGGTTACCTGCGTGGCTGGTCCTAGGCCCCTCAGGCTCCCTAGAGTTCCCCAGTCTTAAGCAGCAGCACTACTAGGGCTGAAAGGACCAAGGAGGCAGCACAGTGAGCACCCAGCAGTCATCAGTGAGGCCAATGACCAGACGGAGGAGCATCCCTTTGCTCTGGTTACATGAGACCCCAGAACCCTGGCCCAATCTCTGGGTAGAGGAGAACCCCAACAACAGCCAAGACTGAATTTCCACGCAGCTCAGTGAGATGGAGGCTCACAGTCTAAAGAAACGTAGTATTTCTTGCAGATGAGAGTTAGCAGAACTAATATTCATACTAGCTACAAATGTTAATTATCTTTGTTAAAAAATCATGAGGTCATTTCTGTTTCCCTTGATTACAGATCAAGAAAACTAGTAAACATCAGTCCTCTCACACACCTGGGCTAAATGCCCAGGACTGATAGTCACCATTACCCTAATCTCTAAGGTGCAAGAGCAAGGAGGTTGGTCACCAGGGTCCGTGAGGTCACCACCTATGCCCACCTCTCACACACCTGGGCTAAATGCCCAGGACTGATAGTCACCATTACCCTAATCTCTAAGGCGCAAGAGCAAGGAGGTTGGTCACCAGGGTCCGTGAGGTCACCACCTATGCCCAGCAGGGGCAAGGGCCAACCCAGGGGAGGCGCTGGGCACGTCCTGGCCACCTGGGGAGCTGGTTTCTTCCCGGTTCCAATACAGATGACTGTCAAAGCCTGTCCTGGCTCAGACCCCAGGCTTCTCTGTAGACAAGTGGCCTGGACCACCTGTGGCTGATACCGATCCTGGCTCAGGAGACAGCCATCTGGCTCATCTGGAGACCTCTGGGAGCAGCAGAAACCCCAGAAGGAGCCGGAGTCTCTCACCTCCGAGGAAACTTGGAGGCAAAAGCAAATTCAATTCAGAGGTTCCCCACTGACTTGCCTGATCTCCAGTCCCCTTGCCTAGGGGGGAAAGGGAATGGAGAAGAGAGGCAGAGGAGGAAAAGGCCCCACCTACAGCAGCATCCAGATCCTGGGTGGCACTGGTGGGAGCAGAGATAAGGGCCTTGCTAAGTGGCTTTACTACTATCTCTGTGCAGGACAGTTCTTTCACTGCAGCAGGAGAGAAGGCAAATGGGTTGGTTAAAGATTTGGTGGTGTGAAGTTTGGGGAGCTGCCATATGATGGCTTCTCCCATTTCTGAAAGGAGGGGGAGAAGCTATCTGCTAGGAGGTAGGAGGTTGGGAGGTATAGAGAGTGCAAGTTAGAAATAACCACTGGAGAGAGCTAGTAAATAAGCTGACTAGAAAAAGCTGGTAAAAATGCTGGACACTGTTAAAGACTCCGTCGAGGATGGCGACCATGAATTCACAGAGGAATGGACTTGCCCAGCATGTGACTTTCTCTAGCAATGACCAGCAGTCTGGGGTACAGGGAGAGAGAAGGCAGATAATTGGGCTCATTTACTGCTGTGGTTTTGCTAGATGGGTCAACCAAAGGGTAAAAGGATTAAAGTGTAGCATATTGGCAATCGAGACAGAAACGACCTCTTTCAATAGAAATTAAAATGATGGCTTACATTCTGTAATCTGTGGAGGGTGGACAGTGAGAGGTGGGGAGAAAATAAAAGGGTCAACAGACCAGAGGGCCCAATAAGGCTAAAGATGGTGTTATGGACCAAACGTGTGTGTCCCCCCCAAAAATTCATATATTGAAGCCCTACCCCCCAATGTGATGGTAGTTGGAGATGGGCCTATGGGAAGTAATTCAGGTGGGGCCCTCAGGTTGGAATTAGTGGCCTTATAAGAAGAGGATGAGAAGTAAAATTTCTCTTCCTTTCTCCATGTGCACACACCTAGGAAAAACCACGTGAGGGCACAGAGAGCAGGCGGTCATCTGCAAGCAAGGGAGAGAGCCCTCACCAGAGCCTGACCATGCTGGCACCCTGATTTCAGACTACCAGCCTCCAGAACTGTGAGAAAATGAATTGCTGTTGTTTAACCATTCGGTCTACAATATTTTGTTGTGGCATCTAGAGCAGACTAAGACAAACAGGAATAATGGAGAAAACAAGGAAGGATGGGAGTCTATGGTCGGAGAGAGATGTCTGAATTAGAGAATCCTTATGTATTCACTTATATGCCAAAAATCAGGGGGATTTTGGAATGGAGATAGATCTTCTTAAGATGATGGCAGGAGCTAGGTAGGAGGAAGAACCATGAACCAGGTTGCAGAGTTTTAGATGAATAAGGCTATGTGATCTTCAGGTCAAGAGGCGGGAGCAAGGGACAGAGAGACCAGCTTCCTTCCACAACTGGAGGTTTTCATAAGTGGGAAGGGCCGTAAGGGTCAAGAAGTAGCAATGGGGAGCAAAGAGCCCCTTCCTGCAGCTCCCTGGCTGTGAGAGAAGCATGACCAGAGGACAAGGCAGGAGATGGAGTACTCTTCCAAGAAGGAGGCTTCTGCTGAACTTAGAGCCACAGTTCTGGAGACACAGGGCTGCACCTATGGTGGAACTGGGTGATGTGGGGGATAGGTCAATGGAGCTGGAGGCAGCCAGGACAGTGTCAAAGTAGAGGAACAGTTGGCTGAGAAAGAGTGGGGGTATTTAGGCTTTGGACACTGAAGTAGAGAACACAAGATGTGCAGTATAGTGGTCTTAGTCTCAAAGGTCCCTCAGAGGAGGGTGGCCACTGGGCATAGTGGCCAACCGGCTTCTTTTGGGTAGAACAAAAGGAGAACCAGAAGTCAACCTCTGCACCCAGGGCACAGGTGAGGGGTGCAGTCAGTCAAAGGGGCTTCACCTGCTAACTTGCTCTCAGATCCAGCCACTTCCCAGATCCACCATCCTCAACCCACTTCATTGTCGGAATGCTGTGAAGACAAAACGGGGTCATCAATGCTTGCTATTAATTAATTTTATTGTTGCAGTGACGTCTTGCCTGGTTTGTCTGCTTCTACTTTTGCTCTCTTCCAACAATCCATTCTTCAGATAGAAGAGTGATTTTTACAATACAAATCTTATTGGGCCACTCCCCTGCTTAAAGAAAAAAGGAAAATCGGATCGTTATTATTATTGTCCTGAGAACAAAGTCCAAAGTTAAGGACATGGTCATACAAGCCCCACCTGTATCTGGCTCCTCACACTTCTAGAAATCCTTCCAGCAGCAGCACCTGCTGCTAGTCATTGCTCGTCATCACCCGAAAGCTCTTCTGCACCCCCCACCTCCGGTGCTCTCCTTCAGCCATCTTTGGGGGTGGGGGATCTTCCTCGTCCAGAGACCTGCCCAAAGGGAACAGGTGAATCTTTGCATTTATGCTTGTGTCAGTGAAGGGTCATTTCAGTCTCTTCCCAGGAATGATAATCATTCTGCCTCAAAGGGAGCAAGTGTCCACATCTTAGAGGAAGAAACTGACTTCAGCTTTGAAATGGCCCTTTCTCCACTTTTATCCAGGTTTTTCCCACACCTTGGCAGTTTTAGCCTGGGAGACATTGTGCCAAGAAAGACTTTTGTGTGTTTGCAAGAGTTTGGCTTGGGACACCATGAAGAGGTAAGCAGTAGGAAGCTAAATAGAACTTTTGCCATCACTTCAAAGCTGAGAACCGTGATTAAGAAATACCCGTGTAACTGGGGCTGGCTGGTTAGAGTGTTGCTTTGTAACACTAAGGTCAAGGATTTGGATCCTCACACCAGTCAGCCCCGCCCCCCACAAAACAAAACCAAAAACATGTATTTGAAAGAGAGGTTTTAATGGGTTTACAGAGAACTGGTCCAGTGCCTACCAGCCCCTCCAGGCCATGTAAGAGAAGGTGAGCATGAGGGAGGGAGTTTCTGAAAGAATCCTTCCTAGGGACTGGGGTGTCTGTGAGAAGGGGGACTGGAAACTTCTGCCTGGTGGTGCCTGGACAAGCTCTTTTTCCACCATTTGGTGGCACAAAGATGGATGGTGTTCTAATGGGCCAAGAAGATGGTAGCCTGGCTTGAGGTGGAAATGCAGATGGGAGCTCACCCAACAGGCCTGTCTTCTAAGGTAAGGGGCTGCCAGAAAGAGAGTCTATCGGGAGCAATGCTGGGTGGGAGCTGAAGAGGGGTCCCAAGAGGTCAGTTGTGAGTACATTGTGCATATCAAGGAACAATGCAGAGGCCCTGAGAGGATCTCTGAAAAACCCATGGATATGCCCCTGTGGAAGAGCCAGTTTTTAGAAGCCCACCAAGATGAACTGACTGATGATGAGCCAGTGTGCACACAGAAGGACCTACAACCAGTAGCAGCTCAGTAAAAAGACCTCACCCTGTATGGCCCTGGAGGACCCAGAAGCAACAGAGCACGAGGGGGCGGAGGAGGAAGAAGAGGAACAGAACAAACCTCCTCTCCTTCCCTACCGTTGGTCCCTGAGTCCCACCCAGGTCAGCCATGAGCTGAGTGTGGGGCGAGAGGATGGGGGATCTTTGAAGGGAATGCAAGATTGAACTTTAATTTCCACTGGATAGAGTCTTCTCTCGGTAGGATCAAATGTCCTATGGGGCCACACCTTAGCTAGAAGGGCCCAGCCCGGCCACAAGAAGGAAACATAACCTTCTCTTTATCCATAGCCTTTTTATCCACCTGCTTGGATAGAGTCCAACTTCAAATTTTTCTTCCTCCCCTTCTGCTCCCACAATTTGGAAAAGCCCTATCTAGTGTTCTGTTCTTGGCTTGACTGTATTTTGAGGGCAAGAGGATTGGGGGAGCCATATCCTCACAAGATTATCAGAGGGCAAGTTAAGCCCAAGAACTACCCAAGACCCTAACCCAGACAGGGTATTGGGGTGGGGCTCTGGGGATGAGAAAGGTGGAGAAGGGTGGGAGGTGCTGCCCCACATGCTTCTGGGATTGGACTCAGCAGGGGGTGGCTGGCCCTGGGGCAGGCCATGTTGTGCTGCCTCCATAAGCAAAGCTGATCTTGCCCCTGTGTCCTCAAGGGTCCTGGCCATATCCAGAGGCATGTTTAGGCAGCTCCCTGCTGCTGGTGGCCTGGCTCTTAGAGACCACAGTCAGAAGTACGTGCTGCTCACAAAGTCCACCCCTGGGCTGGAAGTTCTTCCTGTGGCTCCTGTTTCTTTTTCTTGGGGTGCTGACTTCGAGGACCTGGAGGGAGCAGAAGGCTGTTACTGGCTGCCCAGGAATTGGTCCCATGGCAGTATCCCTCCCCAAAGTAGGGGAAATCTGACCCAAAGCCAATCAGATGTCTGTGGTTCCAGAGGCCCCCATATTGGCATCTAAGCAACAATGGATTAATGCTGAGTTGGAGGCCTGGGCATCTGGGAGAGGGGTAGTTGATGTGAGGCCCCAGTCCTGGGTTTCGAAGCAAGCAAGCAGCTCACCGGGGGTGGGGCTCCTGCTCCATGTCCTTGATGGTGTCCTTTAGGGTCTGGCCACGTGTCTCTGGCAGCAGGGCACAGAGTAAGCCTGCCACAATGGGGAAGCTGCCGTAGATGAGCATAGGGATGGCCACATGGTACTCGCCCAGCAAGAGCACAAGTGGTGTGATGATGCCCCCGGTCCTCGAGGAGATACCCACCAGTCCCATGGCTGTCTGCCTGGGGGAAGGCCAGTACAGGCTGAGCAGACCTGGCCCAACTCCAGGGTATAGCTTTACCCCAGCATATTTCTTTGGGAGCGTCCAGACCCCTTACTGTGAACCCCAAAGGCCTGCAGGGTCTCCAGCCTCATCCATCCCACCCAGCACTCTTGCTCCCTGCTCCTGCATGCTTCTCCCCCTCCAGGCCTCTCTGTCTGCCTGCTACACTCCTACTCACCTGTCAAGTCTCATGTCAAAGGCTGTGTCTCCTAACTACCACCTCCCTTCACCTGAGTGTTCCTTCTTCTGGGCCATTCATTCTTAAACATATTTCTTTAACATATCCCACATTTCTGTCCTGACAAGGTCAGGGCATGGCCTACTTCGGTATCTGGCCTCCACCAGACTGGGGACAATTTGAGGGCTGGGACTAGATTTCTAGTTGGCCTGGACCCCATGCAGCCCTGCTGCCCCAGAGCCAACCCAGTAGCTATTTGTGGAATGGTGGTGAGGGTGGAGGATTTCGGTATCTGGCCTCCACCAGACTGGGGACAATTTGAGGGCTGGGACTAGATTTCTAGTTGACCTGGACCCCATGCAGCCCTGCTGCCCCAGAGCCAACCCAGTAGCTATTTGTGGAATGGTGGTGAGGGTGGAGGATGATGAACAAAAGAGGAGCAGTAGCTGCACCAGCAGCTCTTACCGGATGATGGTGGGGAAGAGCTCGGCAGAGTACACATAGGAGATGGTGAAGCTGGCAGCCATGGCAGTCTTCCCCACAACGGCCAGCATGGTGACCACCATGGGCAGATCTGGTGGAGGATGCTGGTTAGCCACAAAGAGGGGAGACAGCCCCATCACCTAGGCCCTGTCCCTGTCCTGTCCACCCAAACTCATCACCCCTTCTGTACCTAAACCTTGAGGAAGCCCTTACTCCTGAAAGGGGAACAATGGCCACTGGTCCAGCCCCTATTAGCAGGTGGGTGGGGATGGTGGACAGCCAGACCTGGTACCTGCTGGGATGAAGGTGGTGGTGATACACATGAGGCCACCCACAACCAGAGTCCCCATCTGGCTCCACTTGCGGCCAAACCTCTCCATCATGAAGATGCTAGAATAGCGTGCAGGCACTTCAACTGCTCCAAAGATTAGCTGCGTCAGGTAGATGTCCAGGCCAAAGTCCCCCACTTGGAGGCTCAGGCCGAAGAACCCCAGACTGTCCACAAACCTACAAAATGTTCAAGGGTCCCTGTCGCTGCTGGGTGATGGGCCACCATCATACCCACAGGTAGAGCCTACCTTGGTCAGCAGTCACAACAGGAGACATTGGCACAGCTAGAGAGAGACCCTCCCAGCCAGAGACAACACTACCCCACCACTCTACTGGCACACTCTAGGGAAGTGGCAGCCCCTTGGCTCTGTCCTCAGGGAGGTGCATGGGCCCTGGGCACTCACCAGACACACAAGAGAATCAAGGTCACCTTCCGGGGCTGAGGGTGTCTGAATAGATCCAGGGCATTCCCTGAAGGACCTGTCTTCTCTGGGACCAGCTGGGAGGAAGATGCAGAGTGAGGGGCCAGGCAGAAAGGTCTGTGGGGCAGATTTGGGGGCAAGGCTGGGCCTGGACCTGCTGGAAGTACCTGGCTCAGGAACTCTGGGGAGAGTTTCCGCCTGTTGACAGAAGCTGCCTTCTGGATCACTTGTTTAGCCTCCTCTATCTTTCCCTGGGTCAAAAGCCACCGTGCAGATTCTGGCAGAGCCCTGTGGCCAGAAATGGCTGTTACCTGGGGGCCTGGAGTCCTGTGGAGCCTTCCTGGCCATTCCAGTGCACACTGAACCCCATACTCCAGCCCTTAGGGGCTCCCTTTCCCAGACCAGCCTCTGACTGTCCCGGAAGGTGAATGTGGGTGCTGCATTCCAAATCCACCACAGCACAGCTAACCTAGGGGCTCCTGGCAAGTATCTCCTCACCAGAAGTAGAAGAACAGCAGCAAGACAGGCACGGTGCTGGCAATCTGGAGGAGCCTCCAGTTGCGGATACCGTAGGCAAGTCCTGCCAGCGCCATCTCCCCAAGGGAAAAGGCACACTGGGCCAGGACCACAGCCTGAGTCCTCCGTGAGGGTCCCATCCACTCTGTAACTATGGAAACAGAGACTGAGACTGGGCCAGACCCTGCCCACTCACTCCCAGTCACTCCCCAAATGCCACCATGTCATGGGTGGGGCCTCAGTCCCAGCACAGAAACCCAGGTGTGACCACTACAGGTGCAGGGTGCCTGATAAAACCCCCACAGGCAGTCTGGGGGCTGTGGCCAGCCCAGGCCCTTGGGCCTCACCCTGTGGCTGAAGGCTCTAGGGCTCAGATACTCACGTAGGGTAACGCAACTGAAGGTATATCCAGCGACAGCAGTAGCCACAGCAAAGCGCAGGGCCATGAAGAGCTCAAAGCTGGACACAAAGGCTATGGACAGGCCAATGAGGGCTAAGAGTAGCAGCTGCACCAGGATGGTGGCCTTGCGGCCAATCCTAAGGTAACAAAGGGGCAGGTCTATGGGGGTAGGGTCCCTCCTAGGAATCTAGCAGAGAGGAAAGAGGCAAAGAAGACCCAGCCCTGCCCTGGGGTCTCTGAGGGAGGAGACCAGGCCCTTCCCTGGGAGCCCCATTTGAGGTGGGGTGAACAGGGCTTTATCCTGAATGCCAATGTGAGGGGCACGGGGAAACTCAGGCCTGCCCCAGGAGCCTAAGAGCATGCTAGGACAGGGGAGAACTGGTCAAGGTTCTTACCAGTCGCAGAGGGGCCCAAAGATAAGGGACCCAACGAGGAGCCCAGCCATGTACACTGACTGCGAGGCCTCCTTCAGGTACTTCCGATCACAAACCAAGTTGAACTGAAGTAGACAGAGGTAGGTGTGAGTCTAGGGGCAACACCAAGGATAAGCCCTTCACACCTAGCCCACTACAAACTTCTCACGGCAGATGCCCCTTGTTCACAACTATGTGCTGAGGCACCCCAGGGTACCACAGTGAACTCATTGGGCACAGCAGGATATTTAAAAGTTTAAAGGAAAATACAGCAGTACATTTGTCTGACATCATACAAATTACTAGCTCAGAAGAGTTCACAATTTCAACATGAGATCATACTACTTTCCTTTCAATTACATCATAGCTATGTGAAGTCCTGTGTTTGGCAGTTGCTGTGAAAAAAAGCAAACACCAATGTGGAACAGAAAATGAGGGCTGCAGTGTTCAAGGACTGAGAAGCTGCACAATGCCTGGTAGACGCGTGCATCCTGTTACCAAGTAATTGTGTTTATTTAAGAATGAAATAATATATTTTCTTTTAATTAATGTTTTTTTAAAAAAATAAATACTAAGTTATTAGGATATAAAACACTTGTTAAGTTGTTAAGTTTGGACTTAATTACTCAAAACAAACTGCTAGGAATTTCTTCTGGCCTGGAGATGCCACGTAAAATTACCAACACATTAAGGATGTAAAGTTTGGAAACCTCTGACAGACCACTGGTTGCTGTTTCCTGACACATGGGGCCTCTTCCCCACAGTGCCCCCTGTGACCCACTTGGGCCTCTCCAAGTTTTCCCATCTAGCTGCAAAACCCCCCTGAAATGCCTGCAATTCACAGACAATCAGAATCCTAAGAAGCCCTCACACACACCTTGAGGAAGGTGATTAGGACAGAGGGAACCCCCCCCACACACACACACAGAGGCAGACAGAGAGAGCGAGCGAATCCTAAGAAGCCCTCACACACACCTTGAGGAAGGTGATTAGGACAGAGGGAACCCCCCCCCACACACACACACACAGATGCAGACAGAGAGAGCGAGCAAGAGAGCATGTGTGTGCGAGCAAAAGATGCCAACCCACCTGGAGACTTAGAGAGAGAGCCTGACAGACAGGCAGACTGGGAAACCAAGTGGAGAAAATATGTGAGTCCACCTATATCTGCATGCACAGTACACTCCACTGACTGGGTGGTGGGCCCCTCAGTGAGTTCTGCGCCCTTGTACACAGCTCAGCTCCATGAACAAATGTTTGTGGGGGAATATGCCATGCGAGCTCTCCTCCAGCTTTACAATGATTCTGCGCCCTTGTACACAGCTCAGCTCCATGAACAAATGTTTGTGGGGGAATATGCCATGCAAGCTCTCCTCCAGCTTTACAATGACAACAAATGCCTTTTGAGAGCTTACTCTGTGCTGGATACTGTGCTAAAGGCTTTACATGCATTATCTCATAATTCTGATGATAATCCTTACATTATGTTCCACTGAGGGAAGAGAAGTTAAGCAGCTAATCCTAGGTCCCACAGCTGGATGGCAACGGTGGAGTGGAGACATCTCTACAGCCCTAGGCACAGAATCATACTGAGTGAAAGCTAAGGGAATGTTTGCTGAATGAATGGGTGAATGAATAAATGCCTGCAGCTAGCTAACTAGCCAATCACCATCAGTTAAATAACCTTTAGCAAGAAATTAACCAATTCAAGAGTTACCATTGTGCTCATACTGCTGTGCTCAAGGACAACTGTTAATTTTTAAGTACCTTCAATATGTGTTAAATGATTGATTGTCCCTGGGAATGAAGTAGGGCAGGACAGAGGACTTGAAATTGTTGTTCTACCCAGTTCTATCCTGTTTGGTTTTTTGTCTAGTAACCACAGATTGCCTTTGTAGTAAGATATCATTTAAAATAAATAATAATAAATAAAGGCCTGTTGCTGCCAGGCTCTGGAGCAGAATTGAGTGGCTTTGTGTTACCTTGAGTCTATTAGCCAACCTGTTTCTTAGCTTCCCATGTACAAAATGGGGATAAAACATACCACATAGTATTCCCTGATAGGATTAAAGAAATTAACATATGTAACATGCTTAGCTCAGTGGCTGTTTCACAGGAAGCTCTCAGTACATTTCAGCTGGGATGCAGGTGTGCGGGCCTGCGCACAGGAAGCTCTCAGCTGGTGACACAGACATCTCAGACACAAGGGATACAGTGCTCTGCAGGCTTGAGTGCCAAGCTATGGGAGTCTTCCAAGGCTGGCACACCTGGTTAATAGCCACCATTCACTATCTCTCTGTAGTTTAAATACCCCTCATCTCATTAAATCTTCATTCTAACCCCATGAAGACTTATCATTCCCATTGTGCAGCAGCACATACTGAGGCTGAAGAGGTGCCAAGATGTGCCCAAGCTCATGTGGTGGTGTCATGTTGCAGATGGTTCAGTGGTGAAAAGAGTGCCAACTTGGGATGCCAGTCATCCTCCTCCCCATCCCTAAAACCCATGTTGGATTGTTCTGTCCAGGGTCAGTGACGGTGGCCTGCAGAATCCCACCCTCATTTCTTGTAGCACACCCCACCACATCTCCCTCCCCTACTCCAAAACCTGCAATGGTTCTCTTTGGCTTTAGAAGGCCCAAATTTCTCAGCACTGTGTCCAAGACCTTTTAAGAGCTGGCACTTGCCTATTTTCCAACCTCTTATGTTATGTCAGCCTTCCTCAAATATGCCAGGCACGTTCATGACTCCAGACCCTAGAAAAGGCTGTTCTTTCTGCTTCCCATTCCCTCCCATTCTTACCTCTGCTTTGGTCCCCGGACAGATCACATTGTTGTTTCTATTCGTTGATGGTCTGTTTTCTCTCCCTATTCGGAGGTCCTTGTGGACAACAGGGCTGGGAGTCATTTTTTTCTTTTACCAAGGATGGACACCCAGGAAATATTCGACAGGTATGATAAGAAGGAGAAATATACCCTGACATTCAAGAGCACATAGCCTAAAGAACTGTGCTCTTTTCAATTAGTATTGTTTGTACATCAGTTTGAATATGAAGCTGCTGGTTATAATAAGGAAATTTGGGATGTCCACTCAGAGAAGATCCTCTGAACCAGCGTGCAGAGCCCCTCCTCATAGATGGGAAACAGAGGTACGAGATCTCACACCAAGGTAGCTCCACTCTGTAACTGAGCTTGGGGTTACCATGCAGTGCAGGGCACAAAGTACTAAACGTGTGTGTTCCCTTGGGAGTCACTGTCCTTGAGAGGATGGGGGTGAGAGGGAGCATGGCAGGGTAAGGCAAGAAGTCCAAGGTCCAACCAAAATACCAAAGAGAGAGGCTCCTGTGTGTTCCCTTGGGAGTCACTGTCCTTGAGAGGATGGGGGTGAGAGGGAGCATGGCAGGGGAGCATGGCAGGGTAAGGCAAGAAGTCCAAGGTCCAACCAAAATACCAAAGAGAGAGGCTCTTGAGTGCTGCCAGTGCCTCAGGGGAGAAGCTGAAGTCAGCAATGAATTTGAAATACTTAAAGTGGATTCAAAACTATTTCAGCAATGCAGACAATTAAGTGTGTTGTGAGTGATGGTGCCATTGGTAAAACATGTCTTCTGATACCCTACACAACAAATTTCCATCTGAATATGTACCAAGTGTTTTTGACAACTGTGCAGTCATAGTAACGTTGGATGTGTCCAGAAACTTATCCACATCTTCCAGGTTTTCATATTTGTTGTCATACAGTTGTTTATAATAGACTCTAATGATTCTTTGTATTTCTGTGGTATCAGTTGTAATGTCTCCTTTTTCATTTCTGATTTTTGTTATTTGGGTCTTCTTTTTTTTTTGTTAACCTAGCTAATGTTTGTCTATTTTATTTATCTTCTCAAAAAACCAACTTTTTGTTTTGTTGATCTTTTCTATCATTTTGGGGGGCTCTATTTCATTTAGTTCTGCTCTGATCTTAATTATTTCTTTCCATCTACTACCTTTAGGATTGGATTGTTGTTGTTTTTCAAGTTCTTTGAGGCGTAGTGTTAGGTTGTTTATTTGAAGTCTTTCCATTCTTTTGATGTAAGTGTTTATTGCAATAAATTTGCCTTTTAGCACTGCTTTTGCAATATCCTACAGGTTTTGGTATGATGTATTTTTACTTTCACTAGTTTCAAGAAATCTTTTGATTTCCTGTTTTCTTCTTGAACCCATAGGTCATTCAGGAGACTATTGTTTAATTTCCATGTCTTTGTATAGTTTCCAGGGTTTTGCTTGTTATTGATTTCCAGTTTTAGTCCATTGTGGTCTGCAAAGATATTTGGAATGATTTCAGTTTTTTAAAATTTGCTGAGACTAGATTTGTGACCTAATATGTGGTCTATCCTGGAGAATATGTGCTGATGAGAAGAAAGTATATTCTTTAGTTGTTGGGTGAAATGTTCTGTATATATCTGCCAGGTCCAGTTGGTCTAATGTGTAGTTTAAATCCTGTGTCTCTTTGTTAATTTGTTGCCTGGAAGATCTGTCCCATACTGAGAGAGGGGTGTTCGGGTCACCCACTGTTAACATATTAGGGCCTATTTCTTTCTTTAGGTCTAAAAGTGTTTGCTTTATATATCTGAGTGTGCCAGTATTGGGTGAATATATATTTATGATTGTTATGTCTTCTACCTGGATAGATCCTTTTATCATTATATAGTGGCCTTGTCTCTTTTTATGTTTTTTGGATTAAAGTCTATTTTATCTGTTATAAGAATAGCTACTCCTACTCGTTTTTGGTTTTGATTTGCATGGTATATCTTTTTCCAACCCTTTACTTTTAGTCTGTGTCTCTATAGGTGAGGTGGGTCTCTTGAAGACAGCATATACTTGGGTCTGGCTTTTTCATCCAATCAGTCAATCTGTGCCTTTCGAATGGGGAGTTTAATCCATTCACAATTAGGGTGGCTATTGACAGGTATTGTTTAATTCCTGTCATTTAATTGCTTTTTGTTTAGATGTTTTAAATATCTTTTGATCCTTACTTTCCCTTTTCTTTCTCTTTTTTAATGTTAGTTGGATATTTGAGGTGGCATGATTTAGCTTCTTGCTCTTAGTCACTGGCATTTTTATTTTAACAGCAGGTTTTGGTCTTTCTTGTGTGTCCGTGATAGTGACATTCATTATTCGGATTCCAGATGCAAGACTCCCTTGAGAATTTCTTGCAGGGCTGGTTGTATGGTGATGAACTCCCACAATTTTTGTTTGTCTGGGAAATACACGATTTCCCCCTCATTCCTGAAGGAGAGCCTTGCTGGGTAAAGAATTCTTGGCATGCAATTTTTTTCTTTTAGTGTTTTGAATATATCATTCCACTTTCTTCTGGCCTGTAGGGTATCAGTTGAGAAGTCTGCTATTAGTCTGATGGGGGTTCCCTTATAGGTGACTTGACACTTTTCTCTTGCTGCTTTTAGAATTCTCTCTTTGTCTTTGAGCTTTGTGAATTTGACTAGAATGTGTCTTGGAGAGGATCTCTTTGGATTGAATCTGTTTGGGGACCTTTGAGCTTCCTGGATCTGAGGGTCTGCATCTCTCCCTACCCCTGGGAAGTTCTCTGTTATTATTTCCTTGAATAGGTTTTCAATACCTTTTCCTTTCTCTCCCCCTTCTGGAATACCCACAATTCAGATGTTAGAGCCCTTAAAGTTATCTGCTATCTCTCTTAGATTTTCCTCACTATTTTAAATTCTTTTTTCCTTTTTTGTCTGTCTCGGTTATTTTGAAAAGACCATCTTTGAGATCTGAAATTCTTTCTTCTGCTTGCTCTAGCCTGCTGCTTAAGCTCTCTGTTGTGTTTTTTATTTCAATGAGTGAGTCTTTCATTTCTAGGAGTTCTGCTACACTCTTTTTTAAGGTATTAATCTCTTTGTAAATTTCCTCCTTCATATTCTGGATATTTTTTCTTGTTTCCTTGTGTTCTCTAATTGAGTCTTCTTTTATTTCTTCAAGCTTTCTTAAGATCATTGCTTGGAATTCTTTTTCAGACATTTCAAGGATTCCCTGTTATATGGGGTCTGGAATTTGAGCATTACTGTATTCCTTTGGTGGTGTCATATCTTCTTGTTTGTTTGTAGTTCTAGTATTTTTTCGTTGATGTTTGGTCATCTGGTAGAGGGCTTGCTTCTTCTGTTACTCTGGGGTTGACTATGAGGATAAAGACCTCCCCCTCTATTTGCAGGCTCTATTAGTGACCCTTCTTATATCATGTAGCCAAGTGAGTGGCAGGTTGCCTGTAGAGTGGCCCTGGCTGCTAATGTGGTGGTGAACTGTCCTTGAGGTGACAGAAGGTGTGGCAGTACCTATATTACACCACCTTGGCTCCTGTTCTAGCTCTCCATGGCTACAGACTGAGCCCCTGGTGCTATGCATGTCTCAGCTTACCTCGGCGGCTGCTGGGCTGTGTGCACTTCCCTTTCCCTGTGGCCTCAGACTGGGCCCGGGTGCTGTAAAGGTCTCGGCTCACCTCAGCGGCTGCTGGGCCCGGCTGCTGGGCTGTGTGCACCATGATTGTTGGAGAGCCATATACTCTTAGACTTTCTGACACCATAGAGGAAGACATGGGGAATCCCCTTATTTCTGTTTTGCATTTGAGGAACACTAGAGCAGCCAGCTGAGGCTCTTTAATAAAAATCATGGAGTCTTCTGAAGACTGTTCATAAGTGTTAATAGGGATTTTATCAGGTTAGTTTGGTTGCAGTTTCCAATTTTTAAAAAATGTTTAAGTCATCTTTTTCACCTTCCCCAAATCCTAATTCTTAATAAACTCATTAGTTGAATCAACGCTTTCTCATGTGCCAATTCTTTGTATAGGCATTCTTTTCAGATGTATTAAACAAACAAAAAACAAACAAAAAGAGGTCCCAAATCCTTGAACACATCCCATCCAATTCCTATACCACCCCTATTCTAGGCACACCAAGTTGCCCATTGTTCCCCAGACATACCACCTGCTTTGTGCTGCCAGGCCTTTTCCTTGCTATTTTCTGTTTGCAAAGTCCTTCCCCTCTTCTTTATCAACATTTTTCTGGTACCTCGGTACCCAGCTCACATACCACCTCCTTCAGGAAGTTGCCTGCCCATTCCCTCCCCAGGAAGAAGCAAATTCTGGGCCTCAGAGCCCATCCAGCTCTTTACAAAGGACCCAGATATTTCCCTGATCACAAGGGGCCCTTGGAGAAGAAGAACAAAGTGTTTCCCTCCTCTGACTGCTCTCAACACAGTTAATACACAGGCGGTTTAATTGAATAAAATTACATAAACAGCCCAGCACAGGGTGTGGACAAAGGCTAGAGTAGGCCCCAAGCAATCTGGGTTTTCTGGGAGTTAAGGACGATGCTGTTTGGCCAGGCGGGGAGAGAGTTTACGAGCCTGTGTAGGAACACCCACAGCATCTGAGGGCCAGTGAAGGCCAGAGCCCACCAAGAGGGTGATGCGGGCAAGATGGTGCAGAGGCCACTGAAGGTCAGACCAGGTGAGGCTGGGTGAGATCCAGAGGCTGAGAAGGCGAGAGTTTACGAGCCTGTGTAGGAACACCCACAGCATCTGAGGGCCAGTGAAGGCCAGAGCCTACCAAGAGGGTGATGCGGGCAAGATGGTGCAGAGGCCACTGAAGGTCAGACCAGGTGAGGCTGGGTGAGATCCAGAGGCTGAGAAGGCTCACAGGCCACCTAGCTCTCTCTGTGGGGTGGGATGAAGTAGAGTAGGAGGAAGACAGACAAGACATATCCAAAGGCTGCAGGTTTATGGTCACATATTAAAAAGTGAATGTTTGACTTTGGTTAAAACATTGTCCTCTGAAAGCCTCTAAAAAATACTTTTTCAACCATGGGGAGTGGTGAATATTTAATCTCTGGGCTCCATATTTGCCACCACAAAGGTGAGAGTTGCACAGATCCCCTCAACAACGTGCACCCCCTCAGGTGTCTGGACTACCTGTGCTGCCTCCTGCTCCTGCAGGAAACTGGACAGCAGGAGTCTGTCATAGAAGCCCCATGATCAATTCCACAATCAACTTACTTTGTTGCCCTGGACAAGTTATCTCCCCACTACGGACCTCAACCCCACCTCTGGGAAGCAACAGAATGAGAACAGATACTTTCAGAGGGCCCTTATTGCTCTGAGGTGGCTGCGGTGGGAATCTGTTTATTTGCATGGGTCTCTTTTAAGAGAATGAGGTTAGTAAGAGAAAATACTTAACTATCCACAGAAGTCCTAGGGTTCTGGGTGTTCTCCAGCATCCCAGACACAGGCAGAGAGCTAGAGAGAGAGGTTGAAAGGCAGGAAGACCAAGTCAAGCAAGCAGGAAGGCAGACAAGTGGACAGGAAAAGGGATGGCATAAGAGAGTTAGGTAAGCACAGTAATACAGGTAACCAGGCAGAGGCAGACTGAAAGACAAAGAAATGGACAGACAGATGAGAACAACGGATAGAAAGGCATAAAGACAGGAAAAGAGGAGGGCACAGGAAGGTAGGCAACTGGGTGGACAGGCAGAGGGACAAGCAAAGAAAGGAACAAAAGAATAGGCAAAAATGGGCAGACAAATGGGCAGGCCGACTAGACAGAGAAAGTGCTAGAGAGGTAGATAGGAGGTAGATGGGCCAACAGGCAGAGGACAAAGAGAAAAACAGGATGATCAGCAAAAAGAGAAACAGGCATGCCAATGGTCAACCACAGGCATGGGGCAGACACAGACACAGAGCAACAGCCAGTGACCAAATGCGAAGAGTCAGGCAGAGGAACCGAGAGACCCAAAACAGGCAGAGAGACAGGCAAAATATCAGCCCTACCTCGTTGGTTAGGGATTGGGGCCTGTCCTCAGGATAGTCCCAGCCCATCTCACAAGGCTGTATCTCACTGAAGTGGTGGCTGAGGATGTCTTCCAGGCTGGCATTGTCAGGGGGTGGACAGAACATGAGGCAGGGCTCAGGGCTGCCTGCAGCATCCAGAGGCACACTCAGTGCCAGCTGCTCAGCAGCACTCAGGTTGAAAGTGTGGTTCTTGACCCAGGCTACTGAACAGTAGTGGGCCTCATCTAGGACCATAAAGACATGGGCAAAAAAGTAGAAGGCAGATAGGAAGTTGGGGACACTCAGCATGATCAGCAGCTGTACCTGGAAGCGACCAAAGTCACCTATTTCAGCCTGGATCTGGGCAAATTGAGCCATGTCTATTGGTCACCACCTCTTCAGCCTGGGGATACCAGTAGGTCTGCTGCTTAGCTCTTCGGTATTTGCTCCTCTGGGCAGTGGTGACAGCTGCATTAATGTTTAATCCAGCCTTGCTCAACTCCACCTGTCAGAGTTCAGCTCCCAAAGTATGGCCTGGGAAGGGTAGAATATGATGAAAAAATAGTCCACTCTACCTTGTAGCATTTGAGGATGTTTTATTGACAGTGTAAGAGATACAGGCATCACAAGAGGAACTAAGAGAACCTTCTCAGGCCCAGCAAACAGGAGGGAGCTTTAGCCAAATGTTACATAGCTTGTTACAGCAGCTACCCACCCTGCAACTTCCCATTGCAACATCCTAAACAATTCACTCCCAGCTCAAATGCCTCCCATTACTGCAGAACCCAAATTCTGAGAGAAGTAGTTGTAACACTCAGGGGGACACAGAAGTCTCTTCTAGGGAACAACCCACACTAGGCAGTGGGGGATAAGTTAGGACAGCAACAAGGACCCAGCCTGCATGTTAACTTCGCCGGCAGCCCAATCTGGCCTCTTGACCCTGATGATCTTTTTCTCCTGTGGTCTCTGGTATGTGGTGGTATGCAACAACAGCCAATCCCAGGAGGCAGCATGCAGGTCAGGAGACCCATCAAAGGCACAAGTGCCTTTCTTTTCAGCAACAAAGACAATCTAAGAATGCAGAGCATTACAGAAGAGCCAAGAGTTGCATTTTGAGCTCTACCCTAATCAAGAAAGAAACCATTAATAATTCCCAAGATAAAAACAAATGCAAGTTACCCAAGAGTAGCCTCAGCCTCCCTAAGCAATCTTCGTGGTAACAAAGGAACACAGGGCAAAGTCCTCCTCCACTACAGCCTACACACATGGACACACATATATCACAGTGTAGACACATACACATATATCTCCTTATATATATATATATATATAATATAGGAAAGCATTTTCGTGTTCTGAATTTTGAACTATTTTAAGAGATAAGGTGAGGAACATGGGTGAAGGGAATACAGGAAGCCAGGGCAGCCTTGGATACGCTGTGCCTATATCTAGCCACCTGGCTGGCACAGCTGCTGGCAGGCTATTAATCAGTCAGTCTGTGACTGCAGGTCAAGATAGGGCACATGGTTTTTCTTGCCTCTGGTTTGGCCCTGGAGAGACAGGGAGGTGAATACAGAGCATTACAACTTACTGGAGCAGAAATCCACAAGAAATCTCTGCAGAAACCAGTGCTGGAGTAAGAAGACTTGGACTTTGACAAATTGCTGGAGGCTCAATGTGGGCAACTCTGAGAGTTAAAAACTCCAGAGAAGAAACCCCCCACATCTGTGAGTTTTACCTCTAGCTCTACTGACTTCATGCAGTGAACACTAGACAAAAATCCCCTTGTGCTGGGCCGAGCCATGGCGCACTCGGGAGAGTGCGGCACTGGGACCGCAGTAGCGCTCCTGCCGCTGGTTCGGATCCTATATAGGGATGACCGGTGTGCTCACTGGCTGAGCGCGGTGCGGCCGGTCTCAAAAAAAGGGGCAAAAAAAAAAAAAAATCCCCTTGTGCTTCAGCAGGGGGAGGAAAAAAGTAACCATTTGAAACAAACCAGAGCATTGTGTTCTTCTTCACAAGGACTACCCTCAAGAGAAACTACTTTACCACAGCCTAACACAATAGGGTTTTATCAGAACCTATCTGACCCAGGGGAAGAGGAATGCCCAACTCAAACCTGCTCTAGCTATCCTGTCCCACATAAGAAGGGGTGGAAGACTGAGAAGCACTTGTGAAGTTCACAGTTCACAGCCCAGATACACAGGCTCGCTAAAAGACTGAGACCTAATCATAGACTATAGAATGCTTTTCCTCTCCCCTCACTTTACCACCATATCATTAAAGACCCATTTACCAGGATTCCCTTTACGTAGTACATACACCACATCCAGCTTTCAACAAAAGATTACAAAGCATCTAAAAAGGCAAAAGCACAGTTTGAAGGAACAGAGCAGACACCAGAACCAGATTCAGATATGACAAGAATGCTGGAATTCAGACTGGAAATTAAAAACAACTATGATTAAGACACTAAGGGGTCTAGTGGATAAAATAGGCAGTATGCAAGAACAGATGTACAATGTAAGTAGAAGACAGAAATTCCAAGAAAGAACCAAATAGAAATACTAGAGATCAAAAACACTGTAGCAGAAATGAAGAATGCCTTTGATGGGCATATTGGTAGACTTGGCTGAGGAAAGAATTTCTGAGCTTAAGAATATCTTCAACAGAAACCTCCAAAATTGAAAACGAAAGAGGAAAAAGACTGAGGGGGGGTGGGGAGTGGAACAGAATATTCAAGAACTATGGGACAACTACAAAAGGTATAACATACATGTAATGGGAATTTTAGGAGAAAAAAGAAAGGAACAAAACAAATATTTGAACCAATAATGACTGAAATTTCCCCAAATTAATGTCAGGCACCAAACCACAGATCATGGAATCTCAGAGAACACCAATGCCAAAAAAACTACACCTAGGAATATTATTTTCAAACTACAAAAAAAAAAAAAAAAAAAAGATAAAGAAAAAATCCTGAAAGAAGCCAGAATGAGAAAAAACACCTTACCTACAGAGGAGCAAAGATTAAGAATTACATCTGACTTCTCAGAAACCATACAAGCAAGAGAGTAGAATGAAATATTTAAATGTTGAGAGAAAAACTCACCAACATAGAATCCCATAGCCTGCAAAATTATCCTCCAAATGTGGAGAAATACTCTCAGACAAACAAAAATTGAGAGCATTTATTGTAAGTAAACCTGTCTTGCAAGAAATGTTCAAAGAAGTTCTTCAGAGAGTAGAAAAATGATATAGGTCAGAAACAGAATTACATAAAGGAAGAGCATCAGAGAAGGTAAAATAAAAATGTTTATTTTCCTTAACCCTAATTGATCTAACAGTTGTTTGTTCAAAATAATAATAGCAACAAATT
This sequence comes from Galeopterus variegatus, assembly GCF_000696425.1. Classification (NCBI taxonomy): domain Eukaryota; kingdom Metazoa; phylum Chordata; class Mammalia; order Dermoptera; family Cynocephalidae; genus Galeopterus; species Galeopterus variegatus. The sequence continues at coordinate 665,589 of NW_007726221.1, read as the reverse complement.
AGATTATCTTTGCCTGTGTGTATATATGTGTATGACTATGTATAACTGAAATGAATGATAGCAATGATACAAATGATGAGAGGGAGGAAATAGGATTATTTTGTACTGGCATTACCTGTGAAGCAATACAGTGTTATGTGACAGTGGACTTGGATTAGTTAACATATATACTACAAACTCTAGGGCAACTACTAAACAACCATAAAAATAAAAGTATAACTTATTAGGCTAAGAAAGGAGGAAAATGAAATCATATAAAATTCACAAAAGGCAGAAAAAGAGTGGAAGACAAAAATAGGTACAAAGAACAAGGGCAACAAGTATAAAATAATAACAATGTGTTAATCCAATCATACCAATAGTTGATCACTTTAAATGTCATTGGTCTAAATACACCAATTAAGTCAGAGAATGTCAGAGTGGATTAAAAAACCCCAAAACCCAATTATATGTTTTGTTTTGTTTTATTTTCCCAAGAAACCCACTTTAAAGACACATATAGATTAAAAGTAAAGGAATGGAGAAAAATATACTATGCTAACACTCATCAAAACAAAGTGGAAGCAGCTATATTAATTTCCAACAGAGTGGACCTCAGAGCAAGGAAAGTTATATTCTGAATACCAGGGATAAAGAGGGACATTAGGGCCGGCCCGGTGGCGCACTGCTGCAGTGCGCCGCTTGAGAAGCGCGGCAGTACCAGGGATAAAGAGGGACATTAGGGCCGGCCCGGTGGCGCACTGCTGCAGTGCGCCGCTTGGGAAGCGTGGCAGTGCTCCTGCCAAGGGTTCGGATCCCACATACAGACCAGCCGCTCACTGGCTGAGCGAGGAGCGGGGGCAACACCGAGGGTTGCGATCCCGTTGCCAGTCACAAAAAAAAAAAAAAAAAAAAAAAAAAAAAAAAAAAAAAAAGAGGGACATTATATAGTGGAGTCAATACTCCAAGAAGACATAATAATCTTTAATGTGTATGTGCCTAACAACATAGTGTCAAAATACATCAGGCAAAAACTGACAGAAGTGCAAAGAGAAAGAGATGAGTCCATTATTATAGTGGACATCCACATGCAAAAAAGTGAATCTACAAAGAGATCTTACACCATTTACAAAAATTAACTCGAAATGGATCATAGACCTAAATATGAAATGCAAAATTATAAGTCTTAGAAGATAGCATAGGAGAAAACCTAGATGATACAGGGCATGATAATGACTTTTTAGATACAACACCAAAGGCATGATCCATGAAAGAAATAATTGATAAGCTGTACTTTATAAAATTTAACACTTATGCTTTGTGAAAGACACTGTCAAGGGAATGAGAAGATAAGACACAGACTGGGAGAAAATATTAGCAAAAGACATATCTGAGAAAGGACTGTTATAAAAAAATATATGAAAAACTTTAAAACTCAGTTAACATAAGCAGTAATGAGACATATTTACATTGTGTGACTCATGATGATTCAGTGAAAAGGGACTAATATTAATTCTGTGGTTTTCTTCCCCAAAATGAATAACTTTAATCTAATCATGAGAAAACATCAAACTAAAATTAAGAGACATTCTGCTAAATAACTAACCATTACTTCTCAAAAGTGTCATGGTCACAAAAAACAAAGAGAGACCAGGATCTGTCCCAGATTGGAAGAGACTAATGAAATATGACACCTAAATACAACGTGGGATCCTAGATGGAATCTTGGACCAGAAAAAGAGCAGTAGTGGAAAACTGACAACTTTTGCATATGGTCTGTAGGTTAGTCAGTAATGTGTCAATGTTAGTTTCCTAGTTTTGATAATTGTATGTGGTTATGTAAGATATTAAGATGTGGGGTAGCTGGGAGACAGGCATAGGGGAATTCGATAGGAACTCTCATTCATTGCTGGTGAGAATACAAAAGGGTTCAGCCACTATGGATGAGTTTGGCAGTTTCTTAAACGTACTCTCACCATACGATCCAGCAACGTACTTTAGTATTAATCCAAATGAGTTAAAAATGTATGTCCACACAAAAACCTGTACACAGATGTTTACAGCAGCTTTATTCATAATTACCAAAACTTAGAAGCAATCAAGATGTCCTTCAGTATGTGAATGGATAAACTGTGGTACAGACGATGGAACATTATTCAGTGCTAAAAAGAAATGAGCTATCAAGCTATGAAAAGACGTGGAAGAAATGTAAATGCATATTACTAAGTGAAAGAAGCCAATCTGAAAAGGCTACACATACTGCATGATTCTAAATACATGGCATTTTGGAAAAGGCAAAAGATGGTAAAAAGATCAGTGGTTCCTAGAAGTTAGTTGGGGAGGGAGTAACAGGTGGAGCACAGAGAATTTTTAAGGCAGTGAAAGTATTCTGTGTGATTCTATGAGTGGATTGATGTCATTACACATTTGTCAAAACATACAACACCAAGAGTGAACCCTAACGTAAATTATGAACTGGGTGATTATGATGAGTTGTCATCATAGGTCCGTCAATTGTATGAAATGAACCACTCTGGTGCAGGATGTTATTGCTGTTGTTTTGTGGCTGGCCAGTGAGGGGATCCAAACCATTGACCTTGGTAGTTATAACACCACATTCTAATCAACTGAGTTAACTGGCCAGTCCTGGAGTGGGATGTTGACAGCAGTGGAGGCTGCCTGTGTTTGGGGCCAGGGAGTATATGGCAACTCTGTACTTTCTACTCAATTTTGCTGTGAAACTAAAACTACTCTAAAAAATAAAGTCAAGGAAAAAATAAACTGGGGGCATATCACCTGACCCAAAGGAGGAATCCCTGAACTACTGCACTGAGCACTGCTGCTGTGTAGGAAGTAAAGCTAAGGAACCATGCCTAGTGAAATTATCTGATCTTGTTAGGAAAAATGTGCAAGTAGAGTTTCAATTTGCTCTTGTTCCTACTCCCTTCCCCCAACATACACCATTGGTCACTTTTGAGTAACTAGCACCTCCTTCCTGTCCCCACAAAAGTCAGAGTTCACTTTTATAACTTGCTTATATTAAAAGCAAACTCAATCATCCACAGGCTATATGGTGCTATCAACTCCAAGGCTCCACAGCCCTTAGCTCTGAAGTAACAGGACCCACAGGCAGTCCTATCATGGATCAAAGCCCACTGCTGTTGGGAGGGATTATGATCAGGGAGATTACTCATCCAGCAGGTAGATGAAAGGAATACAAAGGTGAGCTGGCAGGTTAGGTCAGTTGGTTAGAGTGTGGTGTTATAACACCAAACCAAGGTCAAGGGTTTGTATCCTTGTACCAGCCAACCCCCACCTCCCCCCAAAAAGAAAAGAGAAATACAGAAAAGCTAAGAATCTTATATGATACCCCACTATTGCAATATCAAAGCCAAGCAGGACAAGTTCAGCCCTGCTCTGAACTTTCCAAAAGGGACTCCCAAGGGCTTGAATCTGGCATCTTTTCCCTGCCCAACAGCATGAGGAAAACTAAAGATTGAGAAGAGATCAAAACACAATGCAAGGAGTTCCATATCTCACCCTATCCAGATTTCCTTTGGCTAATTTCATCCCTCCCCTTTGGGGTTTCAGTTTCCCCAACTGTACAATGGGTTTAAGCTGTTCTATATACTTAATAGATCAATACACACATTTTATAGTTTTATACACACTTTGGCTTCTCTCTATTCATATGAAAAATTAAAGTTAGTAGTGATTCCCTGACCCACTCCCCACAACTCCCCGATGATAACCACTAAAGTAAAGCATCAATACACCACTAAGGACAATTTACTCTTTATTGATTAAAAATGAAGGAAACATGCAGTAAAATACAACATCCAAAAAACAGGGGCAGGGGGAGAGTTGAATATTTTACATCTTCCATAATCTAGCACACATCATAAGGAGGAACTTCCATTTATTGATACACCAATATTCTATTTTCCAGATTTTTAAATAGTATCAGCTGGCTCTAGCATTTGGTTCAAAACTTAAGCAAACAACCCAAACGAATCCATTAGTCATTTAGAAAGATCATACATTTCACAAATAGCATTGGCACATATTAGTTTGTGCTACAGTTAGTCCCTACTCCAGGGACAAGGGGATCCTAGGGACCTAGCGATAGAGTTGCACCCTGAACTACCACACCTGAAAAGGAGTGAGGTCACTCACTAGGTTACATGCTGTCCCACCCGGGCAGTCTTGGTTCACTTATTTTCTCAGCATTACCACACAAGCCAGCAAAAGGAGTCCACCACACATCATGCAGAGGAAGAAATAACACTGTCCTGGGACTTGGTGTCGATGTCCTAATTCCCAGCAAGGCAAACAATCAACTGAAAAGAGAATACCAGCCCACTTCTATTGTCATGCCTGCCCCACTGTGGTTCAAAAGTAATGGTGGGCCAGAGAAAGTGATCAAGGGGATAGGCTGCTGCTCACTCCCAGCCTGGGTGCCAGATCACCTCCAAACAGAAAGCCAGAACAGAGTGATGTCACCACCTCTTGGTTTCATAAATTAGTAGATTATGATGGGCTTGTTTGAAACCAAATAAACAGACTCTAAGGTAAGCCACTAGTCTTGTGCCAAAGAGGACACTATTTCTTCTCCATACTCCATTCCCCCCTTCCCATCCTTGCTTCCCCCCCCCCAAAAAAAAAAAAAAAAAGAGAGAAAGAAAAGAAAAGCTCGGTATTTTTCTAGCAAGCTAGTCGATCTTTTCTCTCTCTGAGCTCAGCAGACTCCCTCTCTTACCAATCCTTCTGGGACCTTGGACTTTAGGTCTGATCTTCTGATATACTCTTATCTCAACCCCCATCCCAAATCATCCCTTCTCTTCCTCCTCAACATCCATCCCTTTCCCAACATGCCTTTGCACCTAGGGTAGGTGAAGAAAGTCCATGACTAAAACTATGGGCTCAGAATGAAAAGGTGTAGCAAGTTAGTTGTGAAGAAAGCTTTCAGATATGTTCTAAGAAAACACTAAGTGAAAGCAATCTTGTTCATCAGAACAACAATGCTGGAAAGGGCTTAAGTGATTATCTAAAAAGGCACACTCCCCTTTCCATGGGCCCACAGCCCATCTTTGTGTGTCTTTTTAAGGCCAGATTGAGTATCCCATTCATATTTAAAACTTGGTAGGGTTATTAGCATTAGACATAGGCTGACTATGAAACAGTAGGAAAAAAGAAAAATCAACCCTACTGATTATTCACATATTGCATTATGAGTGCTCATTTTTTAAACCTAAAGAATAATTTATATTATTTCTGTAGAAAATCAAATGAACACTGTCTACTCATAAAACCTAAAGGTCACGGCACATGTGGTTTCACTTTCCATCTTGAGTCAGGTTCAGCGCACAGGAACCCCCTCCAAACGGTCAGTGCAGGAGAGGGGGTTAGAAGACAGGCCTCTCTGGCCCAGTGTGAGTCTCCTTTATTGCTGTAGAAATCTCAGCCTTGCAAACCGATTTTCTCACAACTTGGAGGTCAAGCAAATTGATTTTCATGGGAGGAGTTTTTCAATTTAATTTTTTAAGATTTGAAAATAATACTTCTCCAATGATATGAGTTACGATTTTCCTGTTCAAAAACCACCTCTGGCAAAATTCACTTTTACAAGCCATTACTTGATGTTTTCTCTAAAAACAGTCCAAAGGTTCACTTTGAAGGATCCAATGGCTGAAGTTTGACTAGTCAGATGTTTTGCACCAGCTGAAGTTAAGGCTAGCAACCCTTTCTGGAGGGAGCAATGAAGAAGGGGGTGCCTGAGAGCAGCTTCAGCAAAACGCTTAGAAACACCATAAACAAAACAAGAACACAGTTTAGGCTGCCTCCATCTGAGGCTGTGCTTTTTCCTAATGACGGTTGCTAGAATTCACATCAGATACAAAGAAAAAACACTAAATTAAATTCTCTGGGCTCCAGCTGAACAATCAACTTTTAATTGCTACTTCAGTGGTAAAGAGATATCCCAAGATGCCCACATCTTGGCAGGTGTGGGAGAATAGGCAGGATGAGGAAGCCCAATATAACTGCTACTTTCCACCTGGGCCATCACTGGAGTAAGGCAAGAATGAGCTGACAGATCTTCCTCCTGGGCCTTGAGGCACATGGGTCACTTCTCAGATGGAGGAAGAGAGGGAACATGTGCAGTAAGTTTACTAACGGAACTCTTTTGGGGGATGCTGGCCACTGGTGATCCAACTTTTCTTTCTCTGTGGGAAAAAGGAGGAATGATGGCAGGAAGAACATAAAGAAAGACCTCTAAAATTCCTAGCCAGGAGGTTTGTTGCTGGGTTCTTTGGCAGTAGTGGGTTTAGGCCAATAGAAGCAACAGAGATACACATGTGTGGAATCCCCTTAGGCCGCCTCTTCCAGGGCTGTGGTTTAGCTGATGCTGAGCTGGGCAAATCCTATTAGTTTACCATCATCGGGAATATCCGAGCTTTCAACACCAGATGCCTGAGAACCAAACAAAATAACAAGTTGTGGCTATTTATAAACAAAATTGTAGGTAGCAATTAAAACTGATATGGGACTGTGGGTGACAGGTCCCTAGGATACAAACGGGAGGTTCATGGAGATGTTTCTTCCAGAAAAGATGGGGGCTGGGAGTCAGATTGGCTAACAATTTCTCCTGAGAATGGACAAGGGCCTGGGGTCACAGGCTTCCTGGGAGGGAGAGAGAATGGGAGGCCATTCATAGGGAGACAACAGCCCAGGGCCTCAGGGGGGCTAAATAAACACAATCCATCATATTTTAGTGTTCTCATCACTCAGGGAATATGGAAGTTGGTCTGCAGAGGCTGCTGGTATATAAAAGGTAAAATGATTTAATAAGGAAGAAGGGATGAATACCAGTTTGAAAGTGACAGATCGATTTGACTGAGGTTCTTCCACAATTTTCTGCAAATTAGCTGCCACTGTAATCATACAAAAAGAGAAAGTAATGAATGAGAAGTTATAAATATCTACTTTTAGCCATATTTAAAAAGCTTAAGTGGTAGTTAGGAATATTCTATGTTCAATCAAAATGGAAGCTGAAAGCTGCCACTGTAATCATACAAAAAGAGAAAGTAATGAATGAGAAGTTATAAATATCTACTTTCAGCCATATTTAAAAAGCTTAAGTGGTAGTTAGGAATATTCTATGTTCAATCAAAATGGAAGCTGAATGACCAATCACTCCCCAAATGAAAGTATCTTTTAAACTCATCTCCAAGTAGTACAAGTAAATCTTGAATTACTGTCAAATTAACTTTCTTTAAAATGTTGAATTAACCTAGGAAAGTCACTCAGGTGAAAGCAGTACAATTTGCCTATTTATGAACCAGAAAGCCCCAGACCAGCAGTCAACAAACTAGGGCCTGTGATCTATTTTTGTTCTGTTGGCAAGCTAAGAATGGTTTAAAAATGACAGAGACTGTACATGGCCCACAAAGCCTAAACTATCTGCTATCTGGCCTTTCACAGGAAAATTCTGTGTGGAGATGACCTGCCCTAGACAATTGTCTTTTCCCTAAGTAACATGTACCTGTGGCCTGACTGTGCCTTCTTTCCTTCCTGCTTTTTCTAGGATGAAATCTCTAAGGATTTTTGCTCATCTCTGGGCCAAAATAGATTAGATATGGCCAAGCTTACTTTAACTTGTGAATTTTATTATCATTTCTACTAGTTTCCCAAAGACCTGGGTGTGCTTTAATTTACATTATTGGAGGTTATAAAGCAAATTCAGAAGATCATTATTGTTACTATTTTTTTTTTTTTTGACAAGAAACTGTCCCCAATACCTGTAATTTCAGCAAAGCCAAGAAGCACTTTAAGAACCATAAGACCCGGGCCGGCCCGGTGGCGCACTGGATAGTGCGCCGCTTGGGAAGTGCGGCGGTGCTCCCGCCCGAGGGTTCGGATCCCACATACAGACCGGTTCCCGCTCACTGGCTGAGCGAGGCGCGGGAGCAACGCCGAGGGTTGCGATCCCGTTGCCGGTCCCTGGTCCGGTACGGGGGCAACACTGAGGGTTGCAATCCGTTGCCGGACACGGAAAAAGACAAAAGACCAAAAAAAAAAAAAAAAAGAACCATAAGACCCACTCAGTGGAATAAAAACCTGTTTTTCTAGGTACTGAGTACACAGAGACACAAGGGCACAAGGGCAGAGCACAATGTAGTTACCTATTACTAAATCCCTTCCATCGACCAGGCCAGCAGAAATGAGTTCCTGAGAGACACCCTCAGCTGTATCTGCAAGGACAAAGAAGAAGGTGCTCCATTTCTTGCATATGCATGTCACTACTAACTCTCAGAGCCTGTGTGGGTGTCAGCACAGCCAGACCCAAGCTAGCTGCTAAATCCACAGAATCAAGAAGGCAAGCAGGATCTTCCTCCTACACTAGGGTTTTTCCTATTGTTGGGGATTATCTCAAGTGAGGAACTCTCACAGGTCTAGGTAGAGGACAGAATCTGTATGAACCAGGTGACAAATATCAGCTCAATGTAAAGATAACTTTCTAAATGATATAATTTAGATGGGTTCAGGCCCTTGTCAAAAGAGCACCTGACAATAACGCTGCAGAGGACATTCCTATTTTTGAGGGTAACCCTGGACCTGAGCTCTCTAAGACATGATGTTGAATACGGAACATCTCCAGGGCAAATAGAATAATTTATTCTCAATTAAAACTTGAGAAAACAAATTGCAATCTCTTCTCTTTAGAACTCATACTCCAAGTTTTTTGCAAAAATCACTTTCTTTTTTATTCTTGTCGGCTTTTCTTCTTTTCTAGTTATCGTTAAGTGGTACAATCTGAGCAATGGGTGTAACTAGAAACTAAAACGACTAGGACAGAGCATTAACAATTAACCTTAACTCAATTAACCTCATCTCCAACCAGCTGAATGGTACTGGTTCCCAAGGACTCGACACTGAGCCCCTCAGAGGGAATGGGAGTATCGCTGGGGAGGGTGTATGTGTGTACACACTCACACAGATGACCAGCAATTTGAATTAATTCCTGAAAAATGTGACTTTGGCTTTAAAAAAGTAAAACAAGCACACCTCTGTACATCTACATCTGTCCTCTTTAATGGTTAGCTGCTAATGACACTGAGATAGCAAGAAAAGTAATCATGGTACACAGGACACATATCTGCTAGCTGCTGGCTACTCCCCAAATCAGAACTCTGAGTAGCAAAGGCAAGAAAGAAAATAAGCCTTGTTCCAGGGAGAAGTCCATGGCCAGAAGCAGTAAGTGACAGGACTCAGCTTCTGTATGAGGAGAAAGGAAACTGGAGGCCTTGTGTTCTCTTTACTGTCATGGAGAACAACCAAGTACAGTAATAAGATTAAGAACTCTAGTTTGAATTCCAACTATACCTCTTTTCAGCTGTGTGACATTGAACAAGTTACTCTGCCTCTAAGTCTTGATTTCATCATCTATAAACTGGGGATAATAACTTTTCCATAACGGGCTGCTGTGAGAATTTAATGAAATAATGCTTAGCACAATGCCTGGCCCATAGTAAGCAGTAAATAAGAGCTATATTCATTACTGTTTGTATTATTATACTAGGTTTTCTAAATGAGTTTAGTAGTAAATAAACTGCATTTTTATTTTATTCATATGCTCTCAAAAACCTTTAAACCAGAAAAATTTGTATCATCCTTTAAAAGCAAAATATCTAAGGGTCAAAAACTTCACAACATATTTCATTAAATAACAAATTAGAAATTATTTTGTTTTCAATGTTTTTGATGCCTCACCTCTCCCAGGAGTAAATTCAAATCGAATATCATTTAGTTCTTTTTTGGAATTCCTATAAAAGAAAACATAATGTGTAAAATAAAAATTTCTGAATGCATGCATAGAGATTCTGCCAACATATACTAGTAAAGCTATGCCTCAAGAAAGATTTTTCTTTTCCCACAGATCATATAATTTACCCTGATGTGTTCATACCACGGGGCTCAGAGCAAACGACTCAGAATGATCACCTAATTATCCTGTAATCTTTTTAATGTATGTCCCTCATTGATATTAAAATTTCATGCCTTTGAGGAGATTCTAATATGCCCACTCTCATCCTTATCCCACTAAGATGATCACATAAATTAAGATAAAAATCCATATGAGGATAAGCAGGTGTGATTAAAATGATACAGGATGCCTTTTTCATCCTTATCCCCACTCCCACACGCCCACTATGCCTAGCAGAGTACCTTGCCCACCACTGGTGATCAGTCTTGGCAGACTCATTAAATGAGATATATGATGCTCCCCCAAATTCCACAGGTGGTCAGTGGAGAATACACAAAACTGGGATGAGAAAAAACTTTAGAGGTAGTTTTTATACAGGACTTAATGAATAGGCAGGATTTGGGAAGGCAGAGAGGATGGGGAAAAGCAGTACTATTAACGCACAACTCCAGAAAATCAAACATGTGACTGGTGAGGTAGAGTTACAGTGGTACCACATCATGAAGATTAAGCAGGCTCCCTGGAGGTTCTGAAATTAAAACATTATGTCTAAAGACAAACACAGCTCATCACTTAGGACCCTAATCCATTTTATCTAAGCAATGTAGAGGGGTCATATTTGTTTGACAAATACACTTAAGGATGTTTCTGAAATTGTGCTTAAACTACCCATCCCAAACACAACCTGCCCCAAAATGATTTTCCTTTGCATTGCCTCCTCTCTACACTGTACATACATACTTATACTTCTGCATATTAACCACCTGAAATTTGCTTTCAGTTGTGTAAGTACATACTACAAAATCAACTTCCAACCTACACTTGATTATCAAGGGAATCACTAAATTTTCTCTTTTCTTGGTATCCTTCCACAATATCTCAGAGTACTATACATAGTCTGTGCTTAATATATAATTGTTCAATCTATCTTTCTGAAAGCTGAATAAAATTAATATTGAACTGTTCTGCCTAAGTTTAGTGATTTAATTGGCATGCCAAGACAAATACCTTCAAAGACAACAACATGGTATATTGAATTAAATGTGTTTTTTATCAATTCTTTTGGTCATTTATCTTCAAAGTCTTCATCAGTGAGAGTAAGAATCCAGCCTCCTACTTCCATAAACAGTCTGGAACACAGTTCATTAAAAGCTAACTAGATCACTTACAGCTATCTTCTCCACCTTCCTTAAGCACATGTCAAATAGAATTTTTGAACTGTCTATTAACTGCTCTAAGACTTCAAGACAATTTTTTTTTAAGGATACCAGTGGTATTCTTTGGGTACAATTAAAATAGGATGGAATTACCAATTACCATAATAATTCATAACTATTTGAGATAAGACCGGGTATACTGAGTAGGTTCTTGTAAAGGAAAGATAACCAAATCTGCTTTCCTCACATTTATAGCATAATTTCACCGCTCCTGGGGAGAAGATCAAAACATTCTCAAAACAGCTCTTGCTGCCTTTATCTCTAATTATGACCTCACCAAGAAGATGACTAGGAATTCATATGTCAATGAGGGATGAATCAATGGTAATTCAGTGGCACTCTTTTTTAAAATGTTAGTAATAGTTAAAGAAGGCCTGAGCTGTCTCAGATGAGGATTTTAGTATTAATCTTTTTTCAAATGCATTTATGAATAGAAAGAGACCTAACTAAAGCAATACAACAGCCATAACTACCTGATAAAAAAGCTTTGGAATCCTAGCCCAACCACTGGCAGAGGGAGGGGGTTAAAATGAACAGATTGCTACCTATGGCACTTCTGCTGAGCAATCTGTCAGGACCTATCTATATGCCCCCACCAAGAACCACCAACTTAGAATATTTGGTATAAAACAGAAACACACTAAAAATAATATATTTAGAGGTTTTTCTTTTCATCTTTTAAGAACAAGACCTGTATTTGATCTATCACAATCAACTCCCCCTCTTTGGGTTAGCTGATCTCAGAGTCCCTGGAGCTTATATGGTAACAATTAAAAGACTAATCTTTGCATAAGCCAGCTATTACTGCTCCCCTAAAAACTGTTTCTCAATTACAGACCATGTTTCCTACCCCAAACTAGCTATACTGCAAATGCACAAATTAACCACTATTAGTGTAGAAACAATTAAGAGAATGTGTGCACTAGTAAGTCAAAACACACACCTGTTAACATCCTCGTCTTTACACTGTTGCTATTATTTCTGAGGAAATAATATACCTGCAAGCAAATAGCACTTGATGCTGGGAGAACACACAATCCTATTCAGTTACTTTCGGCATAGACTATTACAGCATATGTAGAGTATTCAGACAACAAAAAATGTCTACTTACCTTAACCTTAGTACTAGACTAATAGGGATCTTGGTTTCTTGTGAACCTGCTCCTGAAGACAGAACCTAAAAAGCATTGAAAGATATGAAGTCATTGTCTGGAATATTAAGCATGGAGGTGATTAACTGTCATCTGCTGAGGAATCATCCACCTGGCAGCAATTTTCTTCATCTCCAGCTGAGGTCATCCTAGTCCTTAGGACACTCCCTGCTGTGGGGGGCCATGCACTCCAAGATAGCAACAAAAACTGAATATCAGCTTGAGTCAAACACAATTAGAAAGATAACTCTCAAACCCAGATGAAATTCCATATATAGCCACATTTAAATTTTGTACTTTTGAAGCCCCTGCTCCCCTCTACGAGGGTGAAAAACATTTAGATTTTTCGCTTTGTACCACATGGCAAAACAAAAGGTAGGGCCTAAACCAGCTGTCCTTCAGAAATCCATCCAACCTGGAGGTTTCAGGTTTTTTTGGGGTTTTTTTTGTCTTTTTTGTGACCGGTAAGGGGATCGCAACCCTTGGTGTGGTGTCGCTCACACCGCGCTCAGCCAGTGAGCGCACCAGCCATTCCCATATAGGATCTGAACCCGCGGCGGGAGCGTCGCTGAGCTCCCAGCGCCGCACTCACCGAGTGCGCCACGGGGTCAGCCCTGTTTTTTCGGTTTTTTTAATGGTTAAACTAACCCTCTCTGAAAACTGTACAGCTACCCCTTGCTTACTGGAGGACATTCATTCTATCTAAGTTGTTTACATAATGAATTCAACATTTCCATTAGTTTTCCTAAGATGACTGTATCTTTTCCCATATGAAAAAATGAAGAAATGGAAAGCTTGGGGGATGAAAAGGTTAAATGAAGTCAGCACCATGACTAACTGGAAGTGCTCAAAGCAGTAGTTTCCAAAGGCAGAACACAAGATGATCCACTGGGTTGCAAAAGAAAAACATCAGAACTTAAATTTCTATTTCTTTTCAACTAAAATGTTAGAAAAGAAAATGAACCTTCTAATATTTAATAAATGAACTGATACTGAAACCCTTACTCTAACCATGTGACATAAAGTCACATGTGGTATCTGAGGTTTCCTGAGGGGAAAGTGGCAGTTACACAGTATGCAGTTCACAGGGGGCCTTCATTAATTCCGCATCTTTCAGTGTAGTACTTCACATGTGGTATCTGAGGTTTCCTGAGGGGAAAGTGGCAGTTACACAGTATGCAGTTCACAAGGGGGCCTTCATTAATTCCGCATCTTTCAGTGTAGTATGATTTAATAAAGTTTGTGTCTGCCTGATTAAATGGGTTTACAAATTGCAATACCTTTTTAACTCAACCCTTATTAAAAAAAAATCAATTCTAACAAAATCGACCAGTATCTTAAAGAGTAATATAGAAAAACTATGGATTGAACAGAGTATTAATAAATAACACAAGCCTAAGTGAAGAAAATAGCACAGCTGTTGATTTTCTAGTCTCTGTATAAACTCCATCAGCTGCATTCTGAAGTTAAATGTAATAAAATCTAATGCAGAGCTGACAAGAAATTAGCCAAGATTTTTTTGATGTGTGGAATGTTTCCATCATTAACTTTTTTTGTTGCTTAAAAACCTATATGATCCTTGTAAAACTCTCTTATCTGCAAATGTTTAAAACTGTGAAGACAGAATTTCTAACTTGTTTTAAAATCTACCAAGACATCATATGTGATTACATTAGGTTTTGTTACACATTAGTATCTGCCATTTTCATCTACCCACCAGGCTGACCATGAAAGCATATCCCCACTTTACCTGAGCTGTTTTTGCTGGCTCTGCAGGTGGTGGGAGGGAGACTTGAGTTGGCTGTGTAGGCATTTGACCAGATGGCTGAGGTAGGTTAGCAGAAATCTGTTCTGGAACTTGGAGCAAAGTACCAATGGGATCAGTTGTTGCAAAGAGCTGTAAGAAAAACACACATACCGTGCTGCTTAAGTTGAGTGAAAAGGCAACAGGACAGGTCTTCTGACAGCCAAGGGCAGCCTCATCAGATGACATTTTCAAAGCTGTTTTTGTGTAGTGTACTGGCATATCACTATTTCTCTGAATATGTCTATTCCAAATGGAAGTCAAATACTTCTATGCCTTTTAGATTAACAACTTTCTGAGGTATAACTTACATCCCTCTAAATTCATCCATTGTAAGTATACAATGATTTTTTTTGCACAGTTCTATGAACTGTGCAACCATCACCACAATCGAGTCTTAAAACACCTCCATCACCCCAGAAAGTGCTCCCGTGCCCATTTATAGTTAATTCCTGCTTCCACACCCAGCCCTAGATGTGGAATCTACTAATCTACTTTCTGTCTCTATAAATTTGTCTTTTCTGGACATTTCATATAAATGGAATCATATAATATGTAGTCTTTTGCATTTGACTTCTTTTACTTTGCATCATATTTATTTTTAACCATACTTATTCCATTCCCTTTGCCCAGCAAAACAGCACCTCCAAAATACAGACTTAGAGATGTAATACAAAATTGTAGAAGATACATTTTTCTATGTGTGGGAACTTTCTATTATTACAAAGAAAGACAACCAACCAGTGATTCCTTAACATATCTGAAATGCATTTCAAAAATGCATGTGAAACTTTATAACTAACATAGACATTATATATATTATTTTCTATGTTTGAAATATTTCATAAATTTCATATTTCATAAATGTAATTTTGGGAGAAAGACTGATGTTGAGTACAAAAACAAGTTAAACATATTCAAAATTATACAGTTAAGTGGTGAAAAAATTTATATAGTTAATGGCCAAAATTCAGAGTTAAAAGAGAAAAAAAATTCAAAGGGCAATGACAGAGCCCTAATAGCTAACATTGTACAAGCAAAATCAAGGAGACAGGAGAGTAAAATTTTGTGTTCATTTAACTAATACACAACAGGAAGTCATACATTACTCATTCGTTCTAGATTTTGATAGAAAAAGAAAACTTTTATATTAGCTTTGAAAATGTTAATATAATTATTAGTACTATTTCAAAGGACAGTTAACTTCTAAATTGTATGAAGATATATGTTTATAATAAAGACAGAAAGGATATATAAAAGAAAGTAAGGAGAGGATATGCAGAAATTGAAACCCTTGTGAACTGTTGGTAGGAATGTAAAATGTGCAGCCTCCATGGAAAACAGTATGGTGTTTCCTCAAAAAATTAAAAATAGAATTACCATATAACCCAGCAATTCTACTTCTAGATATATACCCAAAAGAATTAAAAGCAGAGTCTCAAAGAGATATCTGTACACCCAGGTTCATGGCAACATTATTCACAACATCCAAAACGTAAGAAGCAAACCAAGTGTCCATTGAGAGATGAGCAGGCAAACTATGCTGTATATATACAATGGGATATTACTCAGCCTTAACATATGCTACAACGTGGATGAACCTTAGGGACATTATGCTAAATGAAATAAACCAGTCACAAACAAATACTGTTTGATTCCACTTACTTGAGGTTCCTACAATAGTCAAATTCAGAGACAGAAAGCAGAACAGTAGTTGCCAGGGTCTGAGGGTAGGGGAGAATGGGGAGTTACTGTTTAATGAGTACAGAATTTTAGCTTGGGAAGATAAAATAGTTCTAGAGATGGATGGTGGTGATGGTAGCACTATAGTGTGAATGTACTTAATGCCAACGAACTGTACATTTGAAAATGGTTAAAATGGTTACATTTTACGTTATGTGAATTTTATTACAATTAAATTTTTAAAACAGAGTAACGAGCCTGAGAATATGAGTATGGGCATGTGAGAGTTCATGTGGAGATGCTATTTAGGCAGGAAATAAAGAGAGGACTTAAAAAACTGGATAATCGGTAAAATATCCTCTCATTCAATTTCTAAGAAATTAGGAATTAGTCAAATTAGGTTAAGTTAGAAGTAACAAATAATCCTAAAATATTAGTGGATTACGACAACAAAAGTTATTTCTTGTGCACACTTCATGTCTACCTCTGGCCAGCAGGGACTAGTAAGTTTGGTATCATCACTCAGGGATACAGGTCATGTTGGCAGGGATAAGGAAACAGAAGGAATAACAGAGTGGCTCTTTCTTCTGCTAACATGTCATCGGCCAAAGTAACTGACATGGCCATGTGTAATTTCAAGGGGCAGGGAAATGCAATTCAATCATGTACCAAGAAGAGGAGCCAGAAATATTAGTGAACAGCAGTTCTAATATAAGTTATCAGATATTGGCCTGTTAATATTCTAAGGTACAGTATTTGTTTTCAATCTTAAATAATACAGTTCTATGTACACAAGTTGTGTACAAAATTGTGTATACAAACTGTGTACTAAGGACACAAAGAAGTGAAAAAAATCGTTATTTTAGCCTAGTGGCAAGAATAGAATTGGCTTAAGAGCAAGAAATGTGTGCCATTAAACCAAATACTGAGCTTGGAATGAAGACAGTGACAAAAGGAAAACTATATGACAGAATGGACACACAAAGTGATTGTTTTTGTCAGGTAATAAGAATAAGGAAAGCCAGCCTAACAGTATTCTATTTATAAGGGTTCTTGTCATGCTGAGGCAGTAACTACAGAAAACAGAATCTATTAAAATTAAAACCAAACCAAAACAAAAGCACATATACCATAACAAGAACTCGTAATTATAATTACTTACTTCAGAATTTGAAAATGATTCTTTCACTCGTGGAGACTACAAGAAATACAAAAAAAGGATGCTTGTTAACTCAGAAGTCAGGTTACTGGTAGTCATTCCCAATCTGCAAGTAATGTTGAATGCAAATCCACTCCATTTCATTCTGATCCATATGTCAACTCACCAGCAACTCTAGTAAAAGTTTTCTAGAAAAAGAAAACTGTCATGATACTTTTGTATTCTTTGTCCAGGTAGCCTGTAATGAATGCATCAATGCACTTAGCGTATTTTAAAATTTCACAATTTGAACTTTATAAGCAAACATAATGGGACTATGTGAGTTCTCAGGTAGTAGGGAAGTCACATTCTTCAAAGTGAAATTCTTCCTACTAATGGTGAAGGTATTATGTGCATAAGATCCCAGACCAAACCTAAACCTTCAAACTAATTATCCAACACATTCTTAAAGCAGAAAAATTCTGATTAGGAACTTTAATGGAGAAAACTCTTGAGCCAAAATTGAAGAACAATGATCTGAAAGTTGCATTTCAAGAGTCTACTACCCTTACTCTTGGTGCTATATATTTGGGGATCTGGTAGGTAAATAAATGTGAGTGGTTCAAAAAAAAAAAAAAAGACTGGCTAGAGGAAATAAATCAATATGTTAATACAAAAAGAGGTGAGGTCTCAAGTACCTGGTATAAACCAACATCTATTTGGAAATGACCAATTATGATCTGACATATGAAAATCTAAGCTAAGTTTATTTAGTAAATCATAACAGTTAGTAGTAATTCTGGATACAGACACTGTAGTTTACCAAAAAACTTACTACTAAACAATTATGTCTATGATAAATTCTACCAACTATGACTTTAGTCAGACTATTAAAAGGTCAACTTAAGTTTTTTATTTTCATCACCATTTTATTAAGGAGAATCAAGGTTCACATAATGGCTAATGGGGCATAGCAAGTAAGTGGTCAACCCACAACCTTTTAAAAAAAACTCTGTATTTAGAAATAATTTCAAACCTACAGAAAAGTTGCTAGAATAAGAACAATATAAAATTATCAGCATGCAACAAGGTACAATTCACAATGTCTGGCATTCAATCAAAGATTACCAGGTATGCAGAGGCAGGAAAACACTCCTCAAGCCAAAATGAAGAGAATAATCAACCAACAAAACCGATCCAGACAGAACTGACATGGCTGTTAGAATTAGCAGAGAAGGACATTAAAATAGTTATTATAATTGTATTACATTTCTTCAAATAGTTAAGGAGAGACATGGAAGGCATTAAAAAAATGAAACAAAACAAATCAAACTACTACACTATTACCATGCCTGAGATGAAATACAGACTGAATGGGATTAGCAGCAGATTGGATATTGCAGAAGAGAAAATAAACAAACTTGAAGGCTAGCATAGAAACTATGCAAAATGAACAGGGACAAAAAAGAACTTTTTTTTTCCTTTTTGTCTTTTTTACTGACCGGTAACGGGATCGCAAACCTCGGTGTCGCGCCCGCACCGGGGACCGGCAACGGGATCGCCACCCTTCGGTGTCGCGCCCGCACTGCGCTCAGCCAGTGAGCGGGAACCAGTCTCCACGTGGGATCCGAACCCTCGGCGGGAGCGCCGCCACACTCCCAAGTGGCGCACTCTCCAGTGCGCCACCAGGCCGGCCCCAAAAAAGAATTTTTAAAAAACGAAAAAATCAGTGAGCTGTGAGAAAATTTTGAGTAGCCTAATACACATATTATTGGAGGACAGAAAAAATATTAAAGATATAACAGTTGAAAAATTTCCAAATTTGATAAAACCTATAAACCCCCAGATCCAGGATACTCAACAAACCCCAAGTATAAGAAATATAAAGAAAAATACAACCTATGCATATCACAATCAAATTTCTCAAGCCCATTTATAAAGAGAAAATCTTAAAAGCAACCAGAGTAAAAAGACATGTTACTTATAAAGGAACAAGATAAGGATGTCATGAGATTTCTTAGTGAAAATATGCAAGCAAGAAGATGGTGAAAGATATTTTTAAAATACTGAAAGCCTGTTAATCTAAATTCTATACCCTCTGAACATATCTTTTCAAAACAAAATTGAATTGGAGACATGTTCAGACATAAAACCTTAAAAAAATAATCACTAGCTGACCCACAACACAAAAAATGTTAAGGGAAGTTCTTTAGGCATAAAAAGGATATAAAAATCTGGATCTATGTAAGAGTCTTTATGATGAACGTGTTAAATTTTGTCAAAGGCTTTTGCAGAATCTATGAAAATAAGAATATGATTTTTTCCCCTTAGACTTATTAATATTATAAGATTTCCTAATACTGAGTCATCATTGCACTCCACCACATTTGGTAATGGTATATTCTTTTCTTAATATAGCCTAACTTAGTTTTAAAAGACTCACTTTTAAGAAAGAGAAAAAGAAAAGAATTCATGGTCTCGAAAATGGCTATAAAAATAATATGAGAAATACTAGACAGAGAGCTACTTATTCTGTGGGCAAAGTATGTAATTTTCTATACTGTTTAGATACCAGCATATTATGTTATGAAAAAGCTACTATAACTATTTCAGAACTACTAAATTTCTCTCACAGGTAATGAGTGAAAATCAGATTCTGAAAAGCTATAATTTACCATAGCTCTGGTAGCTTTAATGTAACATTACATGAGAGTCTCAATTTAGAGAGGAGTCACATGAAAAAGTAAGGAAGAAAGGGTGCCATAGTCTCACATTTGTTAAGAAGCATTAAGCTCAAAATTGTATGTAAACTAATGTTTACATTTGTTATCTTCTGAAGAGCTTTTCCAAGCCTAGAGCTTAAATTTTTGCCAGTTTTCATTGACAAGCACTTTACAAACTTAGCTCTCCAAAAGGACTAGACTCAAAACCTCATTGGGTAAACAAAGTCAACAAACATTCAGTGTTGATCTCAAAGAGTTAGAAGTGCTCTTACCAGAGCAAATCTTAAAAGCAGGCAGAGATATATCACTATACTCACTATTCATCCCACAAAAAAACGTCTGAGCAGTCAAGAGTAAACTCAAACACTTAAATTTTCTGTATATATATATATATATATCTACACATCTGTTCTTGGGAATGAGTACTGACAACCAACTTAAGGCATAAACTTTAGGCACGAGTGATGAAATGAACCAGAAGGAAGACCCTTGTCTTCACTACTTCTACCAAAAACTAACGTGTGTGCATACACATGCACACACAGACAGATATCCAGTATATATCAATTGAAGGAAAGGTACACTGTTCCTAGTCTTTGGGAACAAAGCTTCTATTGCTAGGCCTTCAGGTTCACTAATCTTTTCTCCTGCAATGTCTCATTGGCCATTAACCCAGTGTAATTTTCATCTCAGACATTACATCTAGATTTGGGTCATTTTTATATCCTAAATATTGTCATATTCAAACAGATGTGCCAGTCCAATTTCCCATGCAGAATTAACTGGGCCCTGTTATTAGTAAGTTGTTGAAAGAAATTCTGTCACCAACATTTGTATTCTTTATATTTTAATTGGTTAAACTGAATAAGAAGCATAGAAGGTTCTAGCTAAAGCATACAGTTTCACAAAATTTACCCTGAGTTGTGAAATTGCCGCTTTCCCTTCCTCACTTTCTTCATCAAATTCATCATCACTCCACTCCCAGCCTCCATCCTCTGTCTTATGAAGACGGCCACTGGAACCTGGTACTCTCCGAACCTGCTCATTATGAAGAGATGTGAATTAGAGTAGTGTTACACATTTACTAAGTAGAAAACTCAATCATATTTCTCTCTCCTACTAATTAACCCATGAAGTAAATAATCATTTTCCTCATAAGTAAATACCAAATTCATATCCTCCAACCCTCACTTGCTCTCTGTTCACAACGTCCACCATCTGTCTTTCATCACAACAACTGACCTTCCCTGTACTTTTATACTCTTGGCCCAAATAACATCAAAATCCGTATGTGAAGTCACAGGTCAAAACTGATTGTTTCAATGTCCTGAGATGCTTGAGGGGGGGAAAAAAAAAAAGGTTCTAAGTCCCTCAAGTAAAATAAACCCAAGATAAAGAGTTTGCTTTTTTTCTTTAGTTTTTTAAATTAAAACTATACTTGCACATAGTTTGAAAGTACCAGAGCTGTGTGAGTTTTGTTAAGAAAAACAGCAATCTCCAAACCTCCATCTTCTTTCCCGCAGGGAACCACTTCAACTCATTTTAGCTTATATTTTTGGAAATTATATTCAAGTCTCTAATGTGTTTATATCATTACTCCTTGATTTTTTGGTTTTAGGAATTAAAACCTTCTATAGTGGGACTTCCCACTATAGAAGATGACAATTTATTATAAACCACCTACCCTTTTCTCAAGAAATACTATAATTTTGGTTAGATCAATATTCAGCATTTGCACAACATGATTATACACATGGTACTCACAGCTGAGCCTTATTGAATATTACCAATATTTTTCTTTCCTGTGTACCTTTTTTGTTTTTCTACAGTTAATATTTATTCTTTCTCAGCTGTGTAAATCTCCTCTCATCACATTCAAACGCATTAGGTATTCTATCAGTATCATCTTTTTAAAGAAGCCTCTCACTAGAAGCTCCCGATCTACTCCACCACAGACTGTTTTCATACCAGGTCTGTTTCAAATCACACTCTACCATCATCCAGAGGACTGAACTTCCTGGATCACATGACTTCTCTGTTTTTAGATTAAGCACTTTCTCCACTATTAGAATGGTACACTTATTAAAGCTATTCATTCTGAACTTATCTTAATTCCATCCCCATACTTCACTCATGGTTTGGTTAAAAAAAAAGAAGTCTGGATTAGAAATCCTTTTCTTCTATAATTTTGAAGACAACTGCTCCAACATAATCTGGCTTCCAGAGGTGCTACTAAGGTCATCATTACTCCTAATCTCGTTTGTGACACTTCCTCCCTTCTCTGGAAGGTCACGGATTTTTCTTTTGGCCTCCAAGTATTCTAACCTGTCATGATAATGTGCGTTAGTGTTAGTCTATTTTCATTTATTTTGCTGAGTACTCAGGCTCTTTCAATCTGGAAATTCATGACCATCAGTTTTGGGGTTTTTGTTTGTTTTTTGGTGAAAATGGAAGTCAGCTTTTATTCAGGAATACTGGTGACCTGAGGAGAGATGTTAGGCTAACCCATCTCTCCAGTAAACCTGAAAGAGAATGGCTAGGCTAAAGCCATCTCAAAGACTTAGATTTACTGAGGGGTTTTTAAAGGAGGGGCTGAGGGAACGGAATGTGAAAGGGGAAAAGCAAAAGAGAAGGGTACATGAGCTACGAGGATTCCACGTCTACGTGTCAGATACAAGGTCTCGCCAAGGCTTCTTCTGATTTCTGTTCTCATCTCCACTGTTATCTCAGGACCCTGCAAGATTTTGATTTCTTCCAGAGTAGAATCATCTTTTCTGCAGTGTTCTGTGTAATTTTGCTTCGCAGAGCTCTGATTGACTTGGCTGGTACCCAAGGTCAACTTCCAGGCATTTGGCCTTGATCACTTCTCAAAACTAGTTTCAGAGGCTAGGAAGTCCATCTAGAGAACACATCTGGTGAGGGTCTTCTTTGCTGGTGGCTTTATAGGCACCATCAATTTTGGAACTTTTTCTTGGAATTATTTCTTTAATGATTTTCTTCTTTTTTAATCAATTCTTTTCTGGAACTCTTCTTACTCAAATACTGAACCTTCTCCAACGATCCTCTAATGTTCTCATCTTTTCTCTTCTGTTATCTGGGCCTTTTGGCTCTCCTTTCTGGGAAACTTCTTCAATTTTATCCTACGACCTTTGCATTGAATTTTTTCATTTCTTCTATGTCTTCAATTTCCAAGAGCTTTTTGTTGCTGGTGGTATCATTCCCTGAATGCTCCCTTTTAAAAAATAATGGCTTTATTGAGGTGTAATTCATATATCATACAACTGACACCCTGAAAGTTATATAATTTGATGATTTTTAGTATGTTCAGAGTTATGTAACCATCACTACAATCAAATTTGAAACATTTTATCCCTGCCCTCCCAGAAAACATGCCATACCTATTATCAGTCACTGCCCTTTTCTCTCCAAACCCACCAGTGCTAAACAATCACTAATCTACTTTCTGTCTCTATATATTTGCCTATTCCGAACATACCATTTAAATGGAATCATACACGGCGCTCCCGCCGCAGGTTCGGATCCTATATAGGGATGGCTGGCGTGATGCGCTCACTGGCTGAGCGTGGTGCGGCCGGTCACAAAAAGGACAAAAATAAAATAAAATAAAATAAAATGGAATCATACAACATATGGTCTTTTGTGACTGACTTCTTTTACTAGCACAATGTTTTAAAGGCTCATCCATGTTATAACATGTATCAACACTTCATTCCTTTTTATTGCTGAATATTGCATTATACTGATACACCACATTTTATATCCATTCATCAGCTGATGAACATTTGGGTTGTTTCTGTTTTTCGGTTATTATGAATAATGATGCTGTGAATATGTGGGTATATATGTTTTTAATTCTCTTGGGTATACTTAGGAATGGAACTGCACGGTCATATTGTAACTCTGTTTAGCCTTTTGAGGAACTGCCAGACTATTTTCCAAAGTGGCTGTACCATTTTACATTCCTATTAGCACTGTATAACAATTCCAGTATCTCCACATCTTTACCAACAGCTATTACGGTCTGTCTTTCTTACTATAGCCAAACTAGTGGGTGTGAAGTGGTATCTCATTGTTACTTTGATTTGCATTCCTCTGATGATGAATAATATTGAGCATCTTTTGGTTCAATGTTGGCCGTTAGTATATCTTCTATGGAAAGAAAGATTTCTATTCAGATCCTTTGCCCATTTTTAAAATTGACTTATTTGTCTTTTTATTTTTGAGTTGCAGGAGTTTTTTATATATTCTAGATACAAGTCCTTTATCAGATACATGATTTGCAAATATTTTCTCCCATTCTGTAAGCTGTCTTTTCACTTTCTTGGTGGTGTCTATTGAAGCACAAAAGTTTTTAATTTTGATATAGTCAATTTATCTTTTTTCCCTTTTATTGCTTGTATATTGGTGTCATATCTAAGAAAGCTTTGCCTAACCCAAGGTGCCAAAAATTTACCCCTGTATTTTCTTCCAAGTTTTATAGTTCTTACAGTTAAGTTTACAAGCCATTTTAAGTCAATCTTTTTCAATGGTAAGAAATGACCTGACTTCATTGTTCTGCAGGTAAATATCCAACTGTCCCAGCACCATCTGTTGAATACTGTCTTACCCACTGAATTGTCTTGGCACAAATGCTTCTTTTTAAATAGCATCATGTTCCTCTCTTATGAATAAAACTCTTCTCAAAAGAGAGTTGTGATTTTATTTAAATTGCCTTTCTACATAGTCTGTTTCCTCTAAACATTTTCCTGTGTTTAATTTGTCCTCCGTCTTTCACATTAAGAGGTTTTCCTCAGATACACTGTGATCCTAGATTTCTGCTCAGATTTAAGAATAAAGAACTAAAACATTGAAAGCACTGAGCTTTAAAGTGGGTAAAGTTTGGAGACTATGGGCTTCACTGTAGAGTCATCTGCCTGTGGATTTCACAGGGGAATCCCCAATGTCAGTACCTTTAAGTCTTTCCTCTTGGGCTAGTCAGATTGATCAAATAAAGATCTTCCAGCCCCCTGCTGTCAGCACCCAGGCCAGCAACAACAGAGCCACAACTGGAAGCCCCCTGACTCCTGACTAATAGGAGGGTGGGGAAGAGGGGAGGGGGAACTGCGGGCCTCAGCTCTGCCCCCAGCCCCCTGTTGGCAACCAGTGAAGGAGCCAGCCATGGGCCACCCCTGCTCCCTCCCCGCTACCCCCTCTGCAACATCTTAGAATGTAAAAAATAAATAAATAAAAATCTAAAAAAAGAAAAAAGAGCCTTCCAATGTACTGTCTAGGGGGTGATAAGTTGTTGTTGTTGTTTTATTTCTTGAGTGCAAAACATCTTTATTTGCTTTGGACTGCCTTTCTTCCAGTAAGGTTAACTTTGAATACACAAGAAATTGATTCTGAGCTGATTAATAAATTTTTAAAGCTGGAACCTTAAAATGAAGGTTTAAGGGCCGGCCCGGTGGCGCACTGGATAGTGCGCCGCTTGGGAAGCGCGGCGGCGCTCCCGTCCGAGGGTTTGGATCCCACATACAGACCGGTTCCCGCTCACTGGCTGAGCGAGGCGCGGGAAGCAGCACCGAGGGTTGCGATCCCGTTGCTGGTCCCCGGTCCGGTACGGGGGCAACACTGAGGGTTGCGATCCGTTGCGGACACGGAAAAAGACAAAAGACAAAAAAAAAAAAAAGAAGGTTTAAGGATTCTGAAATATTATACTGTATTTTTTTAAAAAAGTAATGATTCTCATAAGAAACAGAAAACAACGTGAGGGAAGAGTAGGAAGAGAGATTGATTTGTCATTCTATATCTAGTGTAATGGAAAAGATTTTTTGTACCAGCAGGACCTGGGTTTTGATTCTAGTCTTTCCACTAGCTGGCCATATGTCCTTGGGCATGTCACTTCTGGAATCTGGACTTGTTATCTCTCTTGGACGTTTACTATGATCACCTGAGTTGAATCCTGGGAAAGAATTCTAACAAGTATAAAGCACAATACAAATATAATGCATTATCTTGATTATCATCACCTCACCATTCTATTATAAGAATCCAAGTTTTCATCCTCTTGCTATTTTCAGCTTTGGGGTCCCAGAAACTTTTGGAACACAAGTTTTAACGCTTGTATTCCAGAAGTTGAATAAAGTACTATGACTGGAGGTTCTTAAAATTCAGTATGTAAACATCCACTTAAATACCCTTTTACAGTAATTACGTTACCCCTATCTTTAGCTGTGCCTGGAGTCCTTCAGTTCAGAGACCATTTATATTACTTTTCTACAGAACTTTCAGACAAATCCTGTGGTGCAATGTGGATAGGGGGAGGTGAACTACAATCTAACTCTATCCTCAGACTTTCAACCAATCCTCCTGCTTTTAGCCTTACTTTAACTCTCCTTTCTGGAAGTACCCGGTACTGCTAATTCCCTTACCTTTTGGGATTCTGTTGTATAAGACAGCTTCTAAGCTTTCTTTAATGCTGGCTTGGCAATTATATTCCTCTCATTTGCTAAGTTACTTATTACTAATTTATTGGCATTGTAGTTTTGAAAATTTGGTTGCAGCTTTCAATGCTCCTATTTTTCATCCATTTGTGGTTTAAACCTTTTCTTTTTATTCTCTTAACAATTCTTTTAGTAGATAATTTTTAGCAGGAGGACAGAAATAAATGTAGGCATTCACTGTGCTTTTTGAGGTTCAATCTTCTTAAATTAATCAGACTGCAGATACTAACTCAACATGTCTCTCAGAATTTATTGTAAACAATTATAAGCCTAGAGATTTTAATATGCATTCATATTATTTACAGGCTATATACTGTGTCAGAAACTGTTCTAGGCCTATTGAAGATACAGCAATGAAGAGAAGTCCCCGTTCTCATTAAGATTTTTGTTCTAATGGTATAGGAAGACTAAAATGTCAGATGGTAATAAGTTCTTTTTAAAAAAATAAAGGAAAGGAATAAAAAATCATGGGAGAGTACTATTATAGTTAAACTAGTCAGGGAAAACTATTCTGTGGAAGTGGCCACTTGAGTAGAGACCTGAAATGAAGTGGAGGAATGAGCCACGTCAGTGTTTAACAAGTGGCTATCCATGAGAGTAATCTTCTAGGTACCTCCTCTCAGAGATATGACATTAGTTGGCTTGGGATGACACTGTTAATGTTTCTCTTTTTTTTTAAAGTCCCCAGGTGATTCTGACATGTAACAATGGATGATAACCACTGATACAGGTAAAGAACATCTAAGGAAAAAAGTATAGCAAGTAAAAAGATCCTGAGGTAGGAGGGAAAATTATTCTAGAAGAGAGGAGGTATAACTCTTAAGTCTGAGAAAAAAACTTGTTGGTGCTTCTCAAGAACTCTTAAGGAAGAAAAAGTTCCTTAAGACTAGATCTGAGTATCCAAGTCTGTAGAGAGATATATCTCTAAAATAGAGACAAGTTAATTGTGCTACCAGTGCCTAATAAGTATATCATTTCAAAGGGTTTAATATACTTCCCTGGTTCTTTATTAATCAAAACCTTCTGAATAATATCGGAATTCCCAAGGAGGAAGATCTATGGAAGAGAATAAGCCACTACTAGACATAATTACTCTAACTTCGTGGATGGGCCTACCACTATATATAAGGTATAAGGACCCTTCCTTTTACTCCTTCAAGTCTGTGATCAGCAGAAGCCAGACTGTCTCATTTCCTTCATACTGGTACGTCTTCTTTGAGCAGAGATGTAAGAATGGGGAAAAGGAGGATTTTCCTCTCTCTACTGCTCCAGAAGTTTGTAAAAGTACATTCGGCCCTCTGTATCCATGGATTCTGCATCCATGGATTCAACCAACCATAGAAAATATTGGGGGGGTGGGGTGGCTACCACTATACTAAACATGTGCAGACTTTTTTCCTTGTCATCATTCCCTGAACAATACAGTATAACAGCTATACAGTGTTTACACTGTATTAGGTATTATACATAAGTAATTTAGAGATGATTTAAAGTATATGAGAGGAAAGTAAATGGGAGGATGTGTGTAAGTTATATGCAACTACTACACCATTTTATATAAGGGACTCGATCATCTACAGACTTTGGTATCCAAGGGTCCTGGAACCCATCCCCTATGGATACTGAGGGACAACTGTATCATGGAAAAGAAAACTCATATATTTTGCCTGAACTGGGATCTTAATACAGTCTCTATGCTTACTTTATGACCAAACTTCTTAGAAATTACTGATCTGTAACAAGGTTCTTTTGATCTTTCAATAAAAGCAAGAGAAAATTTGGAGCTAGAAGAGAGTACTGTGACTTACATCCAAAGCTATAAATGCCATGTAAAATCAAAACTCACTCTGGTAATTGGAAACAGTGGTTAAACAGTGTTTATAATTAATTCACCAATTACTATCTAACATTCCTTTTCATTCTAGCAGACAGCGGAGTAACATCTAGTGTTGGGGCTCAGAAATCAATATCCTAAAATATAGTGTTTGACTTGCTGGCCTAAAGCAGTCTGAAGGTCTCTGTAACCTTTCACCCCCTCCTGTCTCTCAATCCTCTGTCTCTCCAAAAGATAGGATCAAGCTGTTCTCTGAGGTTCTCTTATCTACTAGAAACCAAACCCCCAAACAATGCAATTTCCTTCGATCTTTCCCTGAAATTTTACTAACCAGAGAAGATTAAAACTCTTATTACAAAGAGTCTGAAAATTAAACACCATACCTAGAGCCCAGATGAACTTTGAACCTTGTCCCAAACCACTGTTTGTTCTCCAATCCCATTCAATTTCCAAAGAGAATCATTCACAAGGTAATGTCTGCCTCCCTAAAAATCATTTATTCCTACAGCCCCTTCTCCCCTTCCCCTATTAAGAAGATTATATAAGCATCTGTACCCCATTGGGTTACTGGATAATCATTTTCCTGCAATTCCCTGTGCTATGCATATTAAAATATATTTGCATGCCCTTTTCTCCTATTAATATGCTTTCTGCTAGTTCATTTTCAGTAAACCTTCAGAGGGCGAAAGGGGAAGCTTTTTCCTCTTTGCCCCTACACTAGGCATAAAGTAGACCAATGATATTTGCTGAATAAATATATCAAAGAATGCTTTAGAAAGGGTTGAAAGAAAATGAGTAACACTCATATACTGCTAACAAAGCATTACTTAACATATACTTACAAAATGTAAAAATAAAATAAATCTACTCTGAGCAACTTTCCAAGACTGAATTAAATCCCCATTTACCTTTTTAGCTCTTTCGGATATGGTTGGTGCTCTCTGCAATATTTTTTCTTGAAGAAATTCTTTATTCTGGAGAAGAAAAGTAAGTATTCTTTTCTTACAAGAAGTTTTTATCAAACCAAAAAATTGACATGGAACTTTTCACCACAACTAAATTGTGATATAGTAACTGTTTTACAAAGAAGTATGAGAAAAACTTCTATTCTTTTACTCTGAAGCTCCTTTAGTTCATTACTTCCATGATTTTATAAATTGAGAAAGAGCTTTAGTGTGTTGTATGAACCATTATCTATAAAAAGTTTGCTGTATCATATGTCCTTGAAGATCATGGTCCCATATTTCTAAAAGTAACATCCTTCTATCTGATATCTCTGGCAAATGAAATATTTTCTAATTCAGTAGTTAACCTTAAAATGAGAGTTCGGTATTTTTCACAGATTATAATATAAGCAAAATTAATGTTCATTGTTTCTGTGATAGGTTTAACCTGACATTTAAATTGACTAACATAAAAATGCATTTAATAAATTCCAGGCAAGTATCTTAATTATCCAAGATTGTATACTTAGTGCCCTCATAGAGGAAAATGAAGGAGAACACCTGTTAAAGATGGAGGCACTCTTGCTCTCCAGGATTTAGACTGTCAGCAGAAATGCAAATAGACTGGGTCAGCAAAAATTCGCAAAGCTTAACCACAAACCACAGACTTCTTATTGAGTTACCTAGGAGACGGGGAGGGGTGGGAGGGGTTTACAGCTGGCTAAAACATATACAATACATGCCTGTACCCAATAAATTTGCTTAGTGTGTGCACTAAGCCCCAGAACTTCGTGTCTGGTTTCTGGTTGCCCACCTCCCTAGGTGGCAGCTCCTAGCTCAAGGCATGCCTTGAGCAACTCACCTCACTGCACTCTCTTGGCAGGGCTGTGTGGGGCCCTGCTCCCTGGGGAACTCCTAGCAGAGGCTACGTATAGTCCTGCCTCCTGAGACCCCCAGGACCAAGAGGAAGGTGCACCCTCAGCAATTACTTTATCTACCATCATTCTTCCCAACATAATCATCTTAAGAAACATAACTTCTAAACAGTCAACATAATGTGGGTAATTGAGGAACATCATACGAACATATAGAATCAAAAGATAAAATTTCCTACCTTTGCTTTCTGGAAAAACTTGTGCCTTAACAGTTCTGCTGCTGTTGGTCTGAAACCAAAAAGAAAATTTTTACAGTTAATTCAAGTGTAATATTAGTTTCCATCTTCAAAAACGAGAAGATTATTTATTGAACAGCAAAATAATCACTTAGTATATCCCACTTTCCTTAACCTGCTAAAAAGCAAAATGTAAGATAAACTTGGTACAAGATACTGAGTAGAATAAAAAACTCCAATATGAATGTTTTGATAATAATTACTATAGATTTTTTGAAAAATTCATTAGTAAAATATTTCTTTTGGAATCATGATTTCTTATTGACTCCCAATATATCTGCTATTTAATATTATTATTTCCTAAGAAGTAAGCTAGACAATATCTATCTAATATTTTTAGCAAAGCATAAAAATATATTTAAACTCACAAAGAGAAAATGAAATGGACCAAATCAAGTCCTCCACTCCTTGCCACATGGCTGCCTGCCAGCCTTCAACTTAGGTAACTACAGAATCTTAAAAAGTAGATTTCATTATTTCTGTTAAAAAATGAATTCCCCAAATTTAACCAAAACTCAGTTTTTAATTAAATTGCACACTGCTTTATTTTGTTTTAAGGCATCACTATCAATTTTACAAGCTTTTAAAAGAGTATCATTTAGAATAAAGAATTTTATACTTAGAGACTGGACCTGATTTTGCCACATACTCACTGTGTGACCCTGAGCAAATCACAACTTCGCTACAGTTCAGTATTTTTGGCTAAGCCCCTTAGAGCAGTAGTTGTTAAAAACTGCTGTGCATTCAAGTATTTGGGAGGTATTTAAAAATCCTATTGACCAGGCTATATCTCATACCAATTAAAGCAGAATCTTTTGGGGGCAAACCCAGGCATCAGCAGTTTTTAAAACTCTCCAGATAATTCCACTGTGCATTCAGTCTTGAGAACCAGTGCCTCAGAAAATTATTATAAAGATTAAGAAAATGAATAAATGTGAAAGTGCTATGCAAACTGAAATTAAATATTACCAATCTTATTTTTTCATTCACTTGAGATTTCAATACATTCAACAGTTTGTTTACTAATTTCTTCTTACTATTCACTCCCTTCATCTGGGTTCATTTCTTTCTTTTCTAAAGTACAACTTATGTGAGTTCTTTAAATGACAGAATGTGACTATAAAATTCAATTTTTATGTAAAAAAAAATCTTTTTTTTTTTTTTTTTTTTTTTT
>NW_007726221.1:632836-633657 GCF_000696425.1 Galeopterus variegatus | reverse complement strand
AAAAAAAAATCTTAATTTCATGCTCATTCTAGTATGATAGTTTGACTGGATGCAGAATTCAGGGTTAACAATTATTTTCTCTCACCATTATTTTCCTACACGCTGGCCTCAATCGTTGTTACTAGAAAGGTGGTTATCAATCTACTTATTATTCCTCAGTAGGTAATCTTTTCCCTGAAGTTACATGTAAGAGTTTCTCTTTGCTTTGTGTTCAGTAATTTCACAATAATGTGTGCAAGTGGGAGAAGGAAGATACTGCTTGGAATTTTGGGGGAGTGGTCCTTTAATCTGAGGATATAGGTCTTTCATCAATTCTGGAACATTCTCAGCCATGAGTTCTTTGGACATCGCTTTTCCCACATTCTTTCTCATCTCTCCTAGTAAGTCCATATATACTTACATGTGTGTATGCACATGCATATGTATATATACATAATTACACATACTAAACCTTCTCATCCTCCAAATTTTAATCTTTCATATTTTCACCTTTGATCTTTCTGTGCTATATTCCGATCAATTGCCTCAGTACTGTGTACCGTGATTAAGAGCAGGCGCTCTGTAGTGAAATTACATGGGTTGGAATTCCAACTGCACCATTTATCAGCTGTGTGACTTTGGGCAAGGTTACTTAATCTCTCTGTGATTCAGTCTCTTCATCTGTAACAGAGAGAAAATAATACCACCATCCTCATAGGATTACTGTGTGAATTAAATGAGATGGTATGTGTTAAGTGTTTACAACGGTGCCTAGAATGGATTTTCTACAGCTTCCAGGTTTTTTCTTCATTTTGAAATAATTTTAGACTTACTGAAGAGTT
>NW_007726221.1:629771-631648 GCF_000696425.1 Galeopterus variegatus | reverse complement strand
GATGGTAATTTTGATCACTTGGTAGAGAAGGTGTCCACAAGGTTTCTTCGCTGTAAACTTGCTATCTTTCCTTTTTCATACTCTATTTATCAGAAGCAAGTCACTAAGTCCAGCCCACACTCAAGGGAATTCATAAGATTTTAAATTTTAATTACTAATTTTGATTTCTAGCAGTGCTATTTGATTATTTTATTTTAGCCGTGGTTTTTTTTAGGGTTTTGATTTCTTCTTTTGTGACTTAAATTATTTTAAATAAAATAGCATTTTCAGATATCACTGCATTATCTAAATTTTGTGAAGCACTAATCCTTCTGCTTGTGTCTGCTAACTCTACCTCACAGTGTATTGTTTCATTGTGTGTTCTGTAATTTTGTATTGTGATCTTATGTTCAGTGGGGCATTATGTGTGGATATACCATGGGACCTGGGGTTTGAAAGTATTCTTCCAATGCAGTTCTGTGATTGCTTCTGCCCAAAATAAAACTGGCTTGGCAATACTTTTTTAACTTTCTAATCCTGTGAGTTCCTATAAAACGTGGATAGTATAAATTTAGATCCTAAACCTCCAGAATATGCAGGTTGAAGGGCTTATTTAGGAGAAATTTTTGCTGTCTCTTGGTGGTGATGGACAGTTTTTACTCATGTCTACACTTTTACTGAGGATAAAGTCTTCTGAAAGTCTGAGCTTTAAGCAGGATCTCAATTCAAAATTCCCAGTTGGTGGGCCCAAGATCTCAATTCCAGGCCCCAAATGGGAGGTAGAAATCCAACCCAGTTGGTTACTGGAATGAATAGTGTTCCACTAACAGCAGCCACAGAATTAGTTCACTAAACTTCTTCTCTAATTTATGGCTTCCTCAATATTTCTGGCATCTGAGAATCTTTTAGTTTGATAGATTTTTATCTGGCATTTCTAGGGATTTGTAACAAGAGAATTTTGTTCCTGTAGTCAACTAGCTTAGCAGAAACAAAAG
The DNA here is from genome assembly GCF_000696425.1 of Galeopterus variegatus. NCBI lineage: Eukaryota > Metazoa > Chordata > Mammalia > Dermoptera > Cynocephalidae > Galeopterus > Galeopterus variegatus. The sequence continues at coordinate 630,674 of NW_007726221.1, read as the reverse complement.
TGTTCCCTATGTTTTTTAACCATTTACTCAGAAACAGAAAAAAATAATTCTAAAAATACAAGTATAAACTTTGCTGACTCTGTTCTTCTTACCCTTTTCCAACATTTCCAAGAGTATATTCTGAAGCCTCTTTACATACACTATAGACATGATCAAAAATGTCAAAGTCTTTTACCTTTATTGATCTTTAGAGAAAAAAAATTTTTTTAAGTCTTAGTGCTAAGAAGCTGAGTGGAATATATATGTCAAACAGAAAAATAAGATACAGTGAGAACAGAGATCTAAATTAGAAATCAGGACTTTTAGACTCAAGTCCCACCTCTATGACTAGGTATCTATCTGGGTGACCTCAAAGATAATGGTTGTACTCAGTATCTCCAACATTCTATGATTCTGTTTAACTCATAATGTAACACACATTAGATGTTTTTTTTATTTGCTCATTTGCCATTTAATCTGTCTAGTACTGACAGGGAAGCTATTTGAATTTTTGGTCCATTTACTAAAATACCTTTCTAACATGGAAATAAGAATGATTATCTGACACTAAATATAAATTTGTTATATGTATTTCTTTTGCTATTAATATTATAAATGACATTAAGATATTTGTTCATTTATAAATTCTAAATGCAAATTGAAAACAAACCTCTCCCACTAACCTGGTATTTTATTAATACAGAATTTATAACATACACTTTTATAACTATAAGAAATTAACCAAGAAATAGCTCATCAATTTAGGGCACACTAAAAAGAAGGGAGAAATCAATTCATTCATTTCCAATCTAGTATAATGATCTCTGTATACTGGTTTTTGGGGTTTTTTTTTTCCTGATTGGTAAGGGGATCGCAACCCTTGGCACAGTGTGGTCTGCACCACGCTCAGCCAGTGAGCACACC
>NW_007726221.1:627444-628925 GCF_000696425.1 Galeopterus variegatus | reverse complement strand
GCCATCCCCATATAGGATCCGAACCCGCGGCCTCAGTGCTACCAGCGCTGCACTCTCCCAAGTGAGCCATGGGGCCAGCCCTGTATGTGATTCTTAGACCTCTAACAATGGTTTACATATTAGATAGAGAGAAAAGTAAACTTTATCTCATATTTTACCTTTTTTCTGGATCTTTTTGAAGACACAATGAAATCATTTTTCTAAATGACTTTCCATATTTTTTCAGCATTTCTTTATCTTGAACACCAGTTTCCAAAGAAGGAGGATCATTCTGTAGTGTCAGCATTAAAACCTGTAAGAATTTTCAATATAGTATAAACTTCTGATGATTCAGTAAAATTTAATTAACTATTGTGGTCAAAATTATTCAATATAGGCAACCCCCCCCCAACATATAAGCATATTTTATTTATTAAAAGTTCGTCCAGATCAGTTTTTAGAAGCCAGAGTTATTTGTCTTCCACATAAATAATATGCTATAGATGGCTGGCTTTCTAGACAACTTGCCCACAAGGGCCCACTGTACCAATATTATTATGCCCTTTACTTAGAATCCTTTGCTTCTTCACATCACCTGTCTGAAGTCTTAACTGCTAAACCACCTTTTAAAAAAGTTAAAACCTCAGCAAAATTAAGAATGTGACCCTGCTGACTTTATCTTTTCAAGGCTCTGTTTCTCCTTGACTCCTTGAAATCTGGCCTTTTCTTCCTAGAATTTCTCAGAAACCTCTATCATAGAAATCACCAATGATGTCCTAGTTAACAAAGCTACAGACTTTTTAAATCCACATTCTTCTGGCCTTCCCTGCAGCAACTGACAATCTTGATTATTCTGTCCATACTTACTTAACCTCTTCCTTCTTTGACTTTCATCACAACATATTACTTTGATGCACAGAGATACAAGAAATGAAGGTCATATTTATGTGATGAGATTGAGTGACTTGTGTTTTTGTATACTGTTTGACCTTTTTATAAAAGACTGTGCCATTTTTATAAATACAAAGTCGACACTAAAAAATTAAAGAGGGCTATCATCAGAGTTATTAGTTGCTCTTCTGATTCAATTTATATTTACTGAAATGGAATTAGTAAGGCTGGCAGTGTTTCTCAATTTGAGAAAATATGTTAACATGTAGGTCTGGCTACAATTGCAGGAGCAATAACCTACAATGGATGAAAAGTAAACCTCATCCTTCCCCACTCACCACCACCTTTTAAAAAATAAGCCATTTCATTAGCCAAAAACCAGTCTCCCAACTTACAGCTGTAAAAACACATCATCTTTTTCAAAACCTTGTGAAAAGGAGTCTTCACCATCTAGGCAAAGCATGGCCTTAAAATATAATTAACCTTCTAGATGATCATAATATCATCCATTAATGTGCAGGTCAATATAGGTATGTTTTGAATATGGAGATATTTTCTTTTTTTTTTTTTCCTTTTTTGTCTTTTTTACTGACCGGTAACGGGATCGCAAC
>NW_007726221.1:618195-626879 GCF_000696425.1 Galeopterus variegatus | reverse complement strand
CCTTTTTTGTCTTTTTTACTGACCGGTAACGGGATCGCAACCCTCGGTGCCACGCCCGTACCGGGGACCGGCAACGGGATCGCAACCCTCGGTGCCATGCCCGCACCGCGCTCAACCAGTGAGCGGGAACCGGTCTCCACATGGGATCCGAACCCTCGGCGGGAGCGCCTCCGTGCTCCCAAACGGCGCACTATCCAGTGCGCCACCGGGCCGGCCCTGAATATGGAGATATTTTCATAACATCTTTTTACTGGTTTTGTCCCTCTCTACATTATTAGGGTCTTTATAATCAGAATAACATCTTTTCTTCAGGTTCTAAAGTATACCAAAATAATACAGATGTGAATAATATGACAATAATTCACAATGGTGGTCATCATTTCAGGGCCGGCCCGGTGGCGCACTGCTACAGTGCGCTGCTTGGGAAGCGCGGCGGCACTCCCGCCAAGGGTTCGGATCCCAGGTGCAGACCGGCGGCTCACTGGCTGAGCGAGGAGCGGGGGCAACACCGCGGGTTGCGATCCCGTTGCCGGTCCCGGTCCGGTGCGGGCGCAACACTGAGGGTTGCGATCCGTTGCCGGTCACGAAAAAAGACAAAAAGACAAAAACAAACAAACAAACAAACAAAAAACCAAAGTCATAGGGCATCTTTTAAAGTGGAAAAGTAGAACTATAAACTACAGCTACAGCTACACACAGAACAGAATTCATGTGCATATCATAACTAAGGAGATGGTCACACAGATAAAAATGGCTATAAACAGTATTGGGGACAGGATGTAGGACTGGGCAAAAACTTTATGAATAAGATCCCAAAAGCACAAGCAACAAGAGAAAAAATAAATAGGATTAATCAAACTAAAAGCTCCCACACAGCTAAGGAAACAATCAACAGACTGAAAAGAACCTACAGAATAGGAGAAAATATTTGCAACCTATACATCCAACAAGGGATTAATATCCAGAATATATAAAGAACTGAAACAAATTCACAGTAAAAAAACAAATAATCCAATTAAAAAATGGGTAAAGGAGTTGAACAGACATTTTTCAAAGGAAGACATACAAATGGCCAACAGGTACATGAAAAAAATGTTCAACATCCCTAATCATCAGGGAATGCAAATCAAAACCACACTGAGATATCATCTCACTCCAGTAAAATGACTATTATCAAAAAGACTAAGGGCTGGCCCTGTAGCTCGGGAGAGTGCGGTGCTGGTAGTGTCAAGGCTGCGGGTTTGGATCCTATATAGGGATGGCCAGTGCGCTCACTGGCTGAGCATGGTACAGACCACACCGTGCTGAGTGTCCCGATCCCCTTACCAGTCAAAAAAAAAAAAAAGAAAAAAAAAAGACTGAGAATAACAAATGCTGACAAGGATATGGAGAAAAGGAAACTCTTCTACACTTTTGGTGGGACTGTAAATTAGTACAACCATTATGGAAAACAGTATGGAGGTTTCTCAAACAACTACAGATAGAGCTACTATATGATCCAGCAATCCTACCACTTCTGGGTATATACCTAAAGGAATGGAAATCACCATGTCAAAGGGACACCTGCACTACCATGTTCACTGCAGCTATATTTACTATAGCCAAGTTATGGAACCAACCTAAATGTCCATTGTTGGATTACTGGATAAGGAAAATGTGGAATATATACACAATGGGATATATACACTACCCAGCCATAAAAAAGAATGAAATTCTGCCATTTACGGCAATATGGATGAGCTTGGAGAAAATTATGTTAAGTAAAATAAGCTAGGCACAGAAAGAAATACCACGTTCTCATTCACATGTGGAAGCAGAAAAAGCTGATCTCACAGAAGCAGAGTAGAATAGTGGTTACTAAAGACTAATAAGGGGAGGGGGTAGGGAGAGGGTGAAAGGGTGGTCAGTGGATACTAAATTGTACAGAGATAGAAAGAATAAAATCTAGTGTCCTAAAGCAATATAGGGAGACTACAGTGAACAACAAAGTACTGTGTATCTTTGAGCAGCTAGTTGAGATGACGTTGAATGTTCCCAACACAAAGAGGTGACAAATGTTTGAGGAGATAGATATACTAAATGCCCTGATATATTCATTGCACATAGTATGGGTCAATTAAGAAAAATAAATGAAAAAGAAGAAAAAGAGAGAAATAGAATAGTGGTTACCAAAGGCAAAGAAAGGGAGGTGGGAGGAGGAAGATGAGGAAAGGTTGATAGGCTGGTACAAAGTTACAGTTAGATAGGAAGAACAAAATTCTGGTGCTCTAGGGTGACAGTAGCTAATAATATTGTATTATATATTTCAAAATGGACAGAAAAGAGGATCTTGAATGAAATACCACAAAGAAATGATAAATGTTTAGGTGACAGATATACTAACTATTCTGATTGGATCATTATACAATATATGCATGTATTGAAACAACAAACTTACCTTATAAACATGTACAATAAAGAAAAAAAACAATTACAAGGATGTTAAGTAATTAGAACCCTTGTGTATCACTGTGGGGAATGTAAAATGGTACAGCCACTTCAGAAAACAGTATGACTGTTCCCTCAAAAGTGAAAAATAGAATTATCATTCAATCCAGCAATTTCACGTCTGAGTATATACCCAAAGCACTGAAAGCAGAGTCTCAAAAAGATATCTGTATACCCCATGGTTCATGGCAGCATTATTCACAACAGCTAAAATGTGGAAGCAGCCCAAGTGTCCATCAATGTCTGAATACATAAGCAAAATGTAGTATTTATCTGAACAATGGAATATTATTCAGTGTTAAAAAGGAAGGAAATTCTGCAATATTCTACAATACGGATGAACCTAGGGGACATTATACTAAGTAAAATAAGCCCGTCACACACACAAAAATACAGATGCTCCTCAACTTAAAATGGGGTTGTGTCCCAATAAACCCACTGTAAATTGAAAATACTGTAAGTCAAAAATGCATTTAATACACTAACCTACCAAACACCATAGCTTAATCTAGCCTATTTTAAATGTACTCAGAACACTTACATTAGCCTATAGTTGGGCAAAATTATCTATCGCAAAGCCTATTTTATTATAAAGTGTTAAATATCTCATGTAATTTATTGAATACTATACTGAATGTGTACTACTTTCACAGTATCATAAAGTGGAAAAATTAAGCTGAACTATTGTTAAGTCAAGGACCATCTGTACTATAGGATTCCATTTATGTGAGGAACTTAAGAGTAGTCAAAATCATAAAGACAGAAAACAGAATACTGGTTGCCAAGTTGAGGGAAGAGGGAATCAGAAGTTATTGTATAATGGGTATAGAGTTTTAGTTTTACAAGATGAGAAGAGCTTGGATATGGATGGTAGTGATAGCTGCACAACATTATAAATGTATTTAGTACCACTAAACCATACACTTAAAAATGATCAAGATAGTAAATTTTATATGTATTTTACCACAATAAAAAAAAATTTTTTTTTAAAAGAATACTATGGGTAAGAATGGTAACTGAGGAAAGGCTCTGAAAAAGAATTGGGACTTGACCTGGAGTAGTATTTTCAATATAAACCTCACCTTCATAGGCGGATACTTATGATAAGGAGCTGCCCCTGTGGCCAGTTCAATTGCTGTGATTCCAAAACTCCAGATATCAGCTTTGAAATCATAACCTCGGACCTGCAAGGAAAAGAGAGATGTGTGTAATTACTTTTACCAACCTAAAAGCCTTTTTAAAGGTAGCTTCTGATATGTATTAGGAAGAATGTAAGCACTCACGAGCTTTAAACCAATAACATAATTTAAAGTAGGCAAAACCTAAATGTAATAGATAATAGAAAATAGGTAATAGAAAAAAAAAAAGAGGAACCTGAATGTTCACCAACAATGGGGAAATTAAAGAATATTAAAGAATATTAAACTTAAAGAATATTATACAGCCAATTAAAAGCAATATTTATGAATTCCATATGAAAATATGTAAAACCATTTGTGATAAAACACATATGAACAAATACAAAATTGTTCAAAAGTTTTGACACTATTACAAGTAATAGATAATAGAAAATAGGTAATAGAAAAAAAAAAAAAAGAGGAACCTGAATGTTCACCAACAATGGGGAAATTAAAGAATATTAAAGAATATTAAACTTAAAGATTATTATACAGCCAATTAAAAGCAATATTTATGAATTCCATATGAAAATATGTAAAACTATTTGTGATAAAACACATATGAACAAATACAAAATTGTTCAAAAGTTTTGACACTATTACAAACAGGTATATAGTCTATTAAAAAAAGACTAAAAAAAACTAGAACAAAATGTTTTGCAGTGGGATTAAGTCTTTCGTTTTCCAAATGTTTTATATTATGGTTATTATTTTATCACCTTAATTTCTGTAATGAAGAAAGTTACAAAGGGTGTAGATATTTTTTAAGTTGTTGGTATAAATATGTTGCCAAGTTTCTCTCCTTTTGTACTGCTATCAGCACATCATAGGGTCATAAATTTTAATTTTCTATCCTACACAATATAGGATTTAGGGACTGTGTAGTGTAAAACCTAAAATTAGGGCTCAATAATAGTACATGCTGCCTTGCCATCTGGTAAAATAGGAGGAACTCTAATGATTTAAGTGACAGTTCCCCTCCCCATTTTCCTTTTGCAGATAATGTCCTCTAACCCAGCAAACCTCCTTATCAAATGGAACTGGTATAGTTTCTGCTCATCCCTGAATAGCAGGTTTCACCTCCCTGCCAGCCAACCACATGCTCCCAAGGAAACCAAAGGGCATCTCACTGTCTTGGTGTATAAGGCCTGTCTCCCATGGACCCGGTTTGTTCATTCTGTTCCCAAATTCAATCCCGTGTGGCCCTGCATGACATGAACTGTCCTCCTCATTTGGGCTGTCTATATATGCAACTAATAAACTGCTGTCAATCTCATCTGTCCTGTGTCGGGTGTTGTATGTTCAGCCATTCCCATAACCGTAGGGGTGGGAATCCTTCCCTCACCAACACAGTGACTAAAGATGATTAAAACAGAGGGAAAAAATGAATTCAGTTCTTATACTGAGTTTGATAACCTATAAGACATTTACGTAAAGCATCCATAGAAAGTCAGAAAAACCTATCTGGAGGCTTAGAAAATAGGACAGGACTGGACAGGACAGAATTTAGAAATCATTAATAAGTGGAAGGACAGAGGAGAACACCTAGTATGTGTAGCTAGAGAAGAGAAAAGCCCAAGAACAAGATCCTGGGAAACTTCATTTAGGAGTAGAAGGAGAGCTACAAAAAAGGTCAGAGAATTGGCCTGACAAGCAAAAGAACAATGAGGAAACTACACTAAGGAAGTGAATAAAGTTGGAATGGTCAACAGTTTTAAATGCCACCAGGAGGACAAGTAAGATAAGGAATAGGAAATGATCATTGGATTTGAGAATTAGCAGAGTTTCTTTAAAGTGATGGGATGAGTGAGGATAGACTGCGGTTGTCTGAAGAGGAAATGGGAAATGGGGGACAAAAGACAATTCAAGAAACAGCAATAAAACTACACATAAAAAATTAGGTCATTTAATTTATACTAAGAAAATTATTAAAACAACCTTGATTGTGTTATTTCTTACATTGTCTTTGGTATAAATCCTTTGTAAAGTTCTAGAGTGTTTTTTTGTTTTGTTATTTTTTTAAGGATGGGCTAAAGTTCTAACCAAGGAATAGAGATGTGTATTTCCCAAAGCTAATCTGGTATACTAGACAAAAGCAAGCACTACTAAGTTTTTTCAATTTCATAACAAAACCCTAAACGATTTAAAAAAGACAAAAGTCACATTACCTGTTCCATAACTTCAGGTGCCATCCAGCAAGGAGTGCCAACAAAGGTCTTTCTCACTTTATTTCGGGTAATATCACCACCAGTTGCTAAAAAAGCACTAACCCCAAAGTCTGAAACAGAATACAACAGCAAGGAATTAAAAGTACAGCAACTACCATAAACGGATAGAAAAATAATATAATGTAGTTACCATCCTACTTATATATAAATAAGATGAAAAGCATAACAGTTTCTCTCCTTGTGATGAACTTCTAGACTTAACGGGTCCTTCGCTCTATCCCTCTCCATCCCCACACATCATCATCTCCTCAGATTTCCTCCTTGCTCCAATCCATTCTACATACCACTATCAGATTCATTTATTCATCCTTTTATTTTTAAATTATCACTTTGATATGGCTCTCTCAACTTACAAAACCCTACAAGGATGAAATCCAAACCTTTTTTTAGCTTGGCATTCAAAAAGCTCTCAAAAATCTGGCCTCAAATAAATTAGAGTAATCCTAATCTCATAGCCTAATTTGATCTTTAAACAGATGTGACATTGGTAAACTCAGTTCTCTCTCTAAGCCTCAGGATTTTCTCTACAAAGATTTTTTCCGAAAACATTGAAGCCAAAGTACTAGTCACTGATGAGGAGGACTATCTGTCTCACCATGATTCCTCCTTTTCTGAGGATATCCTTTGACATGTATCTGTGGTCTTTGACTTTGACCTCTGGGCATAGCTGATTTAAGCCAGAATTAGACACCTTAATCCAAGCTAGGCCAATCACAGTCTCCCAAAAATCTGAAACTTCAATAGAAAGACAAGGAAATTGAGAGTCACGGAGCTGAGCCATGCTAACAGCAGCATCCTGAAGGACACCAGCATGAGTGGGTTCTCGCCCATCCTGAGGCTTAGCTGTTCAGTCAACTCCTTGATTCTGGGTACTCCCAGCATATTTCAAAAATGCCTGCTTTGCTAAGTTAGCCAGTGATAATTTCTGATACAACCAAAAGAACCTTTACTAATACTGTGAGGCCTTTATATACCATATTGAACTTTTATACACCTCACCTGGCTCCCCTCTTGCTTTTTGTCTATTTCAGAACACTATGCAGCATGTAAAATGGGTCTATATTTGAAAATAGAATAAATTATGGACAAACTCAGTCTGAGAAGGATAATTTAAGCATTACAAACTTTAAAATTCCAGATTCAGAAGTCTATGAATTAACCCTGTACTGGCCAGCCACCCCAAAAACAAACAAAAAGAAATCTATAAATTCAGCCATCTTGAAGGAAGTATTTGCTTGTTAGTGTATAAAATAGCAAGTCTATAAAACACAGATTTAAAAAAAAATTCCTCAAAGTTCTTGATGCTCCTAAACTGGCAAATATACAGGAACTTTAAAATGTTCCATTTCTTTTTTTTTTTTTCCTTTTTGTCTTTTTTTGTGACCGGTAACGGGATCGCAACCCTCGGTGTCGCGCCTGCACCGCGCTCAACCAGTGAGTGGACCGGTCTCCATATGGGATCCGAACCCTCGGCGGAAGCGCCGCCGCGCTCCCAAGCGCCGCACTCTACCGAGTACGCCACCAGGCCGGCCCAAAATGTTCCATTTCTAACAACAAAAAAGTAAACATTTAAAAGTGCATTCAAGGGGGAGAAAGTACATTGAGTGCATTCAGCTCTGCCACTAGGCTAGCTGAACTTTAGCAATTACTTACTTTTTTTTAATTAATTTTTTTGAACCAATATCATGCTGTTTTTTTGTTTTGTTTTGTTTTACAAGAACATTAATAAAAATGTTCCATTTCTAACAACAAAAAAGTAAACATTTAAAAGTGCATTCAAGGGGGAGAAAGTACATTGAGTGCAGTCAGCTCTGCCACTAGGCTAGCTGAACTTTAGCAATTACTTACTTTTTTTTAATTAATTTTTTTGAACCAATATCATGCTGTTTTTTTGTTTTGTTTTGTTTTACAAGAACATTAATAGCAGTTTTATTCATAAGTGACCCAAAGTGGAAATAATCCAAATGCTCATCAACAGGAGAACAGAAAATTAAATTGTGGTATATCCACACAATGAAATACAACTCAACAATAGAAATAAAGTACTGATAAAAACAGTAATGTGGTTGAAGCTCAAAACATTTTTTGTTTTGTTTAAAATTTTCCTTTTTTTTAAATTAAAGACTAAGATCATAGAAAATATGTTCTCTGACCACAATAACAGAAGGAAATTTAGAAAACTAACAAATGTGTAGAAATTAAACAACAATCTCCTAAATAAACAATAGGTAAAAAGAGAAATCACAGGGAAATTAGAGATTACTCTGAGATAAAGATCAAAGCACAACATATCAAAATTTATAGGATACAAGGCTCATGCAGTACTTAGAGGAAAATTCATACTTGTAAACACCTAATTAAAAATAAAAAAACCCCTCAAATCAGTAATGTAAACTTCTACTTTAAGAAAACAGAAAAAGTAAAATGAACTAAACCAAAAGCAAAGATAAGCAGGAAATAAAGATTACAACAGAAATATATGAAATAGGAGATTAAAATACATTAGAGAAAATCCACAAAACCCAAAGTTGATTCTATAAAAGATCAACGAAATTTGCAAACCTTTATCTACACTGACCAAGAAAAAACAGAGAAGAAGATGGCGATGGGTCTGGAGTGAGCGTGCCAGAGGACAGAGAGAGCCTGTGAAGTGTGCGCTGCGCTGCCAGAGTACTATTTGCATTTCCAACAGCAACAAAAAACAAATAAATCACAGATCAACTAATCTATAATGAAAAAAAAGCAACTACAGTCTCGAGGTTTTAGGGCCGATGCAAAAGAAGATTCCTGA
>NW_007726221.1:601996-614724 GCF_000696425.1 Galeopterus variegatus | reverse complement strand
CATAATAATCATATATATTGTATATTGACAAAATAAAAATTTAATGGAAAAAAAAGAGAAAAAAAATAAAATAAAATAAAATGATTTGGAAAAAAAAAAGAAAAAGAAAAATGAAATTAAAAGGTAATACCAATCTTTTCAAGAAAAAAGATAAAAAAAGAAAAAGAAAAAACAGAGAAGACCAAAATTATAAAATCAGAGATAAAGTAGGGGCATTATTACATTGTAACTATTGCTTTTTGTGGCACTAAGATATAGTTTCTTTCTCGTTCACAATTTCACTCTACCAGTGAGTTTAGTTCTTTCATGTACATTTGCGGTAATGATTATCCTCTTTCAGATTCCAGATGCAGAACTTCCCTGACGATTTCTTCTAGAGCTTGTCGTGTGGTGGTGAACTCCCGCAGCTTTGGTTTGTCTGAATAATACACTATTTTTCCCTCATTTCTGAAGGACAGCCTTGCTGGGTATAGTATTCTTTACTGGCTGTTTTTTTCTTTTAGTATTTTGAGTATATAATCCCATTTTCTTCTGGCCTGTAGAGTTTCTGTTGAGAAGTCTTCTGTTAGTCTGATTGGTGCTCCCTTATAGGTGACTTGACACTTTTCTGTTGCTTCTTTTAAGATTCTCTCTTTGTCTTTGAGCTTTGCCAGTTTGACTCTAATGTGTCTTGGAGAGGATCTTTTTGGACTGAATCTGTTTCAAGATCTTTGAGCCTCCTGGATTTGAAGGTTTGTGTATCTCCCTATACCTGGGAAGTTTTCCATCATTATTTCAATGAGTAGGTTTTCAAAGGCTTTTCCTTTCTCTTCCCCCTTCTGGAACACCATGATTCATATGTTTGTGCACTTAAAGTTGTCTGTTAGCTCTCTTAGATTTTCTTCATTTTTTAAAATTCTTTTTTCCCCTTTTTTTATCTGCCTGGGTTATTTTGAAAAGGTTATTTTCAAAATCATAAATTCTTTCTTCTGCTTGTTCTAGCCTGCTGCTTAAGCTCTCAGTTTTATTTTTTATTTCATTGAGTGAATCTTTCAGTTCCATGAGTTCTGCTACATTCTTTTTTAAGGTGTTAATCTCTTTGTAAATTTCCTTCTTCATATCCTGAATTTTTTTCTCATTTCATTCTGTTGTCTGAGTTTTCTCATACCTCAGTGAGTTTCCTTAAGATTGTTGCTCAGGATTCCTTTTCAGTCATTTCAAGAGTGTTCTGCTCTATAGGGTCTGGTATTTGAGAATTACTGTATTCTTTTGGTGGTGTCATATTTTCTTGGGTTTTCATATTTCTAGTATCTCTATGTTGTTGTCTGGTCATTTGGTAGAGCAGCTGCTTCTTCTATTAGTCTAGAATGGGCTTTGAGGAGATAAATGTCCTCTTCTTTTTCCAGTCTCCACTGGTGACTCTTCTTGTGTCAATGAAGTTGAATGTTCAGTAGGCCACCTGCACAGTTGCTGTGGTGGGCCACCCATGCAAAAGTGGTGTTTTCAGCATGCTTTCTTGTCTGCTTCCAGGCAGAGGGGGCTGTGGCCCTCAGTTCCTTGCCTAGGAACCTGGGCATGCTCTCTTTTGCCTAGGACACCAGGCGTGCTCACTTGCCTGCTTCCAGGTGGAGGGAGCTGTGGCCCTCGGCTCCTTGCCTAGGAACCTGGGCATGCTCTCTTGCCTGCTTCCTGGTGGAGGGGGCTGTGGCCCTCAGCTCCTTGCCTAGGACCCCAGGCATCACATTTACTTTCAATCTTTGTGTTATAGTTTCTTCATCTGTAAAAAGTAGATAACAATAGTACCCACCTGATAAGGTTGTTGTTAAAGATTAAATGAACTATTTAGTCCCTGTAATACACCAAGCACTCAGTAAGTACCGTGTATCTTTACTATTAACTAGTGGGACAAAGCTATGTCTTAAAATACTTGAATTTTTTTTCTTTTTTGGGGGGCAGCTGGCCAGTACCGGGATCCAAACACTTGACCTTGGTGTTATCAACACCACACTCTAACCAACTGAGCTAACCAGCCAGCCCGACTTGAATTTTAAATTCAGAATTTAATAATGATCCAGAATTTTTAGATCTTCAGCTGGTTTACTTATGCTTGTTTCCAAGTAGGACTTATCAACCCTGAAGACTTTTGTTAAAAACATACCTAATGAATGTAAGTGAGAACCACCACTTTACCCAAACTTTCTTATTAAATAACCTACACAGCTACAATGTCAAAGAAACATAGTTAATCCAACCATAAAGTTAAGAAGAGAAACCAAGCAGCAAAAACGCCATTTGCCTTTTGCTTCAAATTGCCAACTAAAGAGAAAGAGTAACTAAACATTTTAGCTCCTTTGTTAACACAGTTTCAATTAAAGTACAAGATGCATTTTGATGCCAAATATGTGACAGGATCAAAAGTGATGATAAAGGGGGACATGGTCCCTACCTTTATGCAACTTCCTATATAGGAGGAAGAATTAAGAAACTACAATACACTATAATGAATGCTATCTATAATGAGGTAGGAAAAAATTATAAGCCCCTAAACTATAAAACTCTTAGAAGCTCTCTTTCCCATTGTCCTCCATCATGGTATGTGTAGTTGACTCTGTTCCTTGCCATATCTTCTCACAAGACTTTAAGGATCAAGTGATTCTTGGCCAATAAATGAAAGCAAAATTGTCCCATTGTCCAGTGGGTTTGGATGAAAACTAGCAATAAAATCTGGTACAATCTAACAAGAGACACTGGAAAAGAACAAAGCCAGGTCTACAAGAAATAGCATGAGACAGCACACATATTTATGCTGTATCAAGGTCACTCTCATCCTACTGTATCAAGCTGAAAATGTCACCACTATCTGGACAACTGGACATGTTTTAGTGGGAAAATTCTTTGTTTCTATGTTTTGTACTAGTAGATTTAGTAATAAAAATGTGAAACCTTTTGATTGAAAAGAAAAGAAAAACTCTTAGAAGAAAACACAGAAGAAAAGCTTCATGAAATTGGATTTGGCCATGTGTTCTTAGATATGACATGAAACTCAGGCAATAAATGAAAAAGTAGATAAATTGGATTTCATCGAAATTAAAAACTTCAGTGCATCAAAGGTTATGATGAAGTGAAAGGCAACCCCTGGCTTGGGAAAAAATATTGTGCAAATCATATATCTGATAAGGGACTGTTATCTAGAATATATAAAGAACTTCTATAATTCAACAACAAAAAACTAAATAATCTAATTCAACAATCAGCAAAATACTTGAATAGATATTTCTCCAAAGAAGATAGACAAATGGCCAATAAGTACATGCAAAGATCCTTAATATAACTAATCATTAAGGAAATGCAAATCAAAACCACAATGAGATAGATACCATCTCACACCCATTAGAATGGCTCCTATCAAAAAAAAAAAAAAAACACCAAAAAACAAAACAGAAAATAACAAGTGTTGACAAGGATGTGGAGAAATTGGAGCCCATGTGCACTGCTGGGGGGAATATAAAATGTTGCACTGCTGTGGAAAACAATATGGTAATTCCTCAAAAAATTAAAACAGAATTATCATATGATCCAGCAATTCTACTTATGGATATATACCCAAAAGAAATAAAAGGACTAGAACACATATTTGTGTTTCATGTTCATAGCAGCATTATTCACAATAACATAAAAACACAAAAGAAATAAAAGCAAGGACTAGAACACATATTTGTGTTTCATGTTCATAGCAGCATTATTCACAATAACATAAAATGGTAAATTTTATGTTATATATGTTTTACCACAATAAAAATAATAAAAATAAATAAGAAGAGTGAGCTAAGGAGGCAGTATTGGCAGGACCTGGTGATCAACTGGACACGGATGAAGGGAGACAGGCAGCAAAGTTGTTCCCAAATTCCTGGCTTGTGCAGGTAGCTGGCTATGGTGCCATTCATGCTGGACAAGGACATCCATGTCCAGCCCATCAACCTATATTTTTATTATTTATTGATGTTTTCGTATGTAGCTGTAGTCCTATTCATTTCATCACTATATATTTTATATATATAAATATATATATTATATAAATATATATAAATATATATATATATAATACGTTTTTTATATTTATATATACATATATATTTATATTCCAGTACATAAATTAACCACAATGTATTTATCCATTCTATTCAGAAAGGGTATGGGGATCGTTTCAAACTTGTAATGGTTATGAACACTGTGGTACATGTAAGGATGAGTAAAAACTATGAGCCAAAAGTCTTACAGTATGCATATCTTCAACTTTAATAAAATGGTTATACCAATTTATACTCCTACCATCAGAGTATGAGATGTTTTCCTTGCTTTACATCCACACCAAGAACTGGTACAGTCAGATGTTTTTGCCAGGCCAATCAATTTAAAGTGTTATCTCAAAGTGATTTTATTTTGCACTTAATAGTGAGGTTGAACACCTTTTATTACATTCATATTTGGATGTCTTCGTTTGGGAAATGCCTATGCCAGTTTTCTGCCCACTTTTTTATATCTGTTTTTTTTTTTTCCCTTAATGAGTTCTTTACAGATTCTAAATTTGAGCCCTTTGCCAATTATTACTGCTACAAATACCTACTGTGACTTGTCTCTGTTAGTAGTGATAAACTGTTCATTCCTTTTTTGATGAATAGAAGTTGCTAATTCTAAGGGAGCCAAATTTATCAATCTTTTCCTTTATGTTAGTTATTTACGAGGCCTGGTTAAAATATTTCCCTACCTCAAGGAGAAAAAAACAGTTGAAGAGATAATTTAAGGTTTGGGTGATTATCTTCCTCCTGCCAAATATCTGACTGTTGTAGCAGTCTGGGACTTAGCTGAGGTTTTCTCAGATGATCTGCTTGTTAGAAAATCCTCGGGTACAGCCATTCTGGAGTCTTAGCTTAGAAAAGGGGGTGTTTAATCAGGATAGTCACCTTTAGCAGGCCCTGGACTCCAAGTTTTATCCCTTCAGTTCTGAAACTGCCAAAAGTACACATCTACTTCTCAGATGCCTCTTCCTAATTGACAAACACTCCATTTCCCCCAGGACAGAAGGAGCTCTATATAACCTTTCTATACCATATTTATTTTTAAACACAATGAGGATTCTTTACTGCTTCCCTTTTAAAGGAAAATACAGAATGCTATGAGAACTCATAGCAGAAAACCCTAATGGGGGTAAGGGGTGGACAACTATATGGTAATGAATAACGGTCAGAAAAATGTCAGCAGTCAGAAAAAAGGACGAGTACTAGAAGATATCTTGAGAGTCAACAGGGATGTGCCAACATAGACTGCTTGAGCACAGATTGTCCAGGAAACAGAAGACAATCACATTAAGAAAACATAAAAGATAAGTAATATAGTTCTATTGACCATTAAATCAAAATAAAAAGAAATACTAATCATTACCTGCAATCTGTACTGAGCCATCTTCCCCAAGAAGAATATTTCCAGCTTTCACATCTCTTTAAGAAAAAAAAAAAAAGTTACATATAAATAAACACTTATTCTTTGGAGTAACATAGTTTAAGCAATTGTTTACTATAGTCACACAACACTAGCAATGTTTAAATGTTCTAATTTGTATTAAAGGATATTAAAGCCAAAAATAAAATTTTAAAAATTATAGTCACTGTACTAGAATCCAAACATTAAGCAGAAAGCTACAAATAAGGTATAGCTTTCTACTATAATATCTAGAAAATCCAAGGTGATTAAATATTCTTGATGGGGATAATAGTGGCCAAAGAATGTGACCCTCACCTAATTCTACTTATGAAATATATTAATTTTTTTTCCCTACACCCTAATATATGACCAAATTTTCTAAATGATCAACAGGCAGTTGAAAACAGGGACTATCGTATGCCTGTAGCATAAAGATAAATATAAGTTTTTCAAACTTTTCTATATTTTTATTAACAGTTTATAACAACTCAAGTAATACTTAAATACGTTCTTGTTATAAAAACCTAAGCATCACTAAAAAAGCCAAAGTCCCTTTGACCACCACTCTCAAGTCTAGTTATTCTCTCCAAAGTCTTCAACTGTTATCAGTCCAGTTAATAGATTATATACCTATGGCATATCTGGGCTTTTCTCTCAACATAAATGATATTATACTATCCATTGAAATCTACAACTTGTTTTTTTCAAGCAACAGCCTATCAGTAGTATCTGGTAAAATTAAAAATTCCTAAATTCTAAGAGTAACAAATCCATTTCTTGATAACCTAGGGAAACTCTCACTATGTATAAGGAATGTACAAGGGAATTCCACTGCAGCATTGTTTGTAATAACAAATAAAAACTGTTTACAGATAGCCAATAACAACAGAAAGTTTAATTCTGTTTCATCCATGAACATATTGTGAGATGAAGTACCCTCTAACACATTTTTCTAAATGAACAAATCAAATAATAGGAAAAACAAACAAATCAAATAGGATAACAGTATATTTTATGATACTATTAATGTTACACACATACACACACACACATCCCTTTCCATATATACCAAATGGACAGCAACTGTTCCTTTCGTGGAGTTGAGTGAGACTAAAGTCAAGGGAAACAGTGTTTGAATATCTTATGAGAATGTACTTACATAGTCATTTTGAAATTGAAAATAAATATAATTAAATAAACAAAAGAAAGGCAGCCCTTGAGGCTAGACAAGAAAGAAAAGCCTGGGGAGCTTTCAAAAGTCTCAATGCCAAGGCCAGCTCAGGGAGGAAGACCTTATGAAAAGGAGCCAGTGAAAAGCACAATACTTCATCCTGTCACTGTCCACTTTTCCACCCATCTTCAGACATAACCATTCCTTGGCAAACAAAGAACAATGGTTTCACGACTGTGTGTAGCAGAAGCAGCATACCACAGTGTACAATGCCTACTGAATATATACTGACGTATAAGAAAATCATGTTACTGAGTATTTTGTACTGCTTATAAACCCAAGCAATTTACAGATCATTCTCCCAGAGGCTGATTTAGTTAAATGGAGGCTGGCCTGCTTTGTTCCATGAACCTAGGTTCCATGAACCTATGTAGAGTCTCTGACTCTACATACAACAAAGAGGAGAGAATTGAGATTACTCCCTTCCCTTGAGGACAAAGACCATCCAACTGAGTTAACCACTAACTTCTAACTCCCTTTTCTGAGCTCTCACCTAAAACCTAATAGGGGAAAAAAGTATAGTTTAATCCCTCCCTCCTCTGTGTTTACAGCAGTCTGTACTGTTGTGTTAGCACAGTGTATGATCATATTTCTGGGTCTGTCTCCCCCATTTCACCATGCGCTAGATATAGGCATGTATCTTAATATACTACTGTATCACTTGCACTTACTTAGAATTATGAGTAGGACATAAGAGGCACCTCCCATATATTCATCAAATAGATTTAAGTAATTACATAGGAGACAACTTGCCTCAAATCCTCTTCTGGAAAGTAGATGAGCATAAAAAAAAAATAATGCCAACTAAAAAAAAAAATACTAGACTGTTCCCTCCCATTGCCCTAACCCTCACTCACCATCTCCTAACTCTGCTCCAAATATTATAGACCAATACACTGTAGTCAGAGAATGGGAACAACCTAACTATCCCTCAACAGGAGACCAGTTAAGCTGTGGTACATCTATGACATGAAGTATTATGAATACTAATGAATTTCTGCATTTATATGGAACAATCTCCAATATATTCTTACATGAAAAAAGAATACCTACATATGGTACATGGCCATTTGTGTTTTCTTTCTTGCTTAAAAAAAAAAAAAAAGCAAGACTTTATTTTTTAGAAAAGTTTTAGATTTACACAAAAATTGAGAAGCTAGAGCAGAGGAGTTCCCATACACCTCACAATCAGTTTCTATTGTTATAATACCAAGTTCTAACAGGCCAGTCCTCATACATTATGTTTATACTGGCAAAAAATACCTCCCAAAGCTGTCACAAGAAAATGTCAAAAAGTGATTCCCTTTGGACCAGGGTACTGCGGGTTCACAGACACTTTTTAAAAAATACTTTATTTTTTAGAAAAGTTTTAGATTTACACAAAAATTGAGAAGCTAGAGCAGAGGAGTTCCCATACACCTCACAATCAGTTTCTATTATTAATATTTTACTAGTATGATACTTTTGCTACAATTAATGAACCAATATAAATACCTCATTATTAACCTAAGCCTACAGTTTACTCAGATTTCCTTAGTTTTTACCTAATATCCTTTTTTCTGTCCCAGGATCCCATATTACATTTAGGTGCCATGTCTACTTAGGCTCCCCTTGGTTGTGACAGTTTCTCAGACTTTGTTTTTAACGACCTGGACAGTTCTAAGGAGTAATAGTCAAGTATTTTGTAGAATGTTCCTCTACTGGAATTTGTACAATGTTTTTCTCATGGTCAGACTGGTGTTACGGGTTTTTAGAAGGAAAACCATAGAAGTAATGTGCCAGTTTCATCACATCATATCCAAGGTACATAGTATCAACATCATTTAGCACAGGTGATATTCAGAAGACTTGTTTCTTACCATACACCATTTTGTGCTGTTTGAATTTTTCAAACCATGTGTATCAGTCCATTTCTGTTACTTATAACACAAAACCAGGTACTTTGTGAGAAAACAAAATTTACTGCTTATAGTTTTGGAGGCTAGGAAGTCCAAAGTCCAGTGTACACATCTGGTGAGGGTCTTGGTGGTGGCAACAGTGACCCATGGGTCTCACATGGCAGAAAATGGTAGAGCAGAAAGAGTAACAGTTCCTCTTGCACTCTCCTTTTAAAGCCCTCAGAACCATGCCCCTGACTACCATTATTAATCCATTCACTAGGCATGGTCCAACAATCTAATCACCTCTGCAAGGCCCCACCCTGCAATTACCATAACAGAATTTCCTACCCTCAACAGTTACAGTGGGGATTAAGCTTCTAATATATGAAATTTGGGGTACACAATTCAATCAATCCACAGCACCTTGTACACATATTACCTATTCAAATCATGTTGTATAAGTTTTTGTCTTTCATAAGGACAGTAATCCATTTTCCGTAGAGCCTGCATGTTGAGTGACTACTTTTCCTGATCAATTCCCCAGTAATCAATCTACGTCTCCCTTTCAAAACCAAAAGTGCAGTCTATAGAACAGCCTCCAGGAGTAAAAGCAGAGGAATATCATGATTTACTAGAAAATCAAAAACACCACAGTCTGTCCTCACACACAACAGGACCACTGACCTTTCAAGGAAAGGATTTATAACTATCTGGAAATCAACGTAAGTCCTCAGTTAAAAAACATTTTTACTCTACTATAGAGAATATCAAGTAACCTTGCAGCCCCAGCAGTTAAATCCTCCACACACCCTTAGAAGCAAGAACAGTGTTTTATTTTTCACTGCTTTAATGCCATTTCTCACATGCCACTGCTGCCACGAAGTTACACATTACTTCTAAAATTAAAAGGAGTATCACAGACATGCTTGACCTTTCATTAGTACAGAACACAAGTTTCTGTCCACAACATTTTTATTGCTCACCAATAGGCATAGTTTATGGAAAACTTGACTAAAGGTCAATAAAGAAGCAATGAGTCAAAACCAAAGCTGGAAATACATCACATTTAGGCATCTTAAACTGACTTTAAATATCCAACATTGCTGTTAGAGTTAACTTCTTTAATGGGAAAAATATTTGGATTGGGGAAATACGGAGAGAAAAGTAAAAGTCTAATTTAGAGACCTGTCCATCATAGTAAAAACTAGAGGTCAAGGGGAAAACATAGTAGAGATGGGGGAAAATCATTTGGCCTGATCCACCTGGCTAACACCATAAATCCAGTTGAAATAAGAACTGGATTTTAAAAATATGAGAAGTAGCAAGCCTTACTAAAAAATATCCATCTCTGCTTCTCAGTAAAGCAACTTTCTCCTATGCCTGTTTAAGTCTCAGTGTATCTTAGAATTGGTTACTACTAAAGTCTAAGTAATGGTTTTCAGCCTTACTGCACATTAGAATCACCTGGGGAGCTTCTTGAAGTCCCAGTGCCAACATCTCACTCTAGATCAATTAAATGAATTTGTGGCAGTGTACCCAGGCACTAATACTTTTTAAAGCTTCTCATATTCCACTAGCCAAGGTTGAGAGCCCATGACTAAAGTGTGAGAATTTCCATTCCAGTGACATGGCAAACTGTGCATGAAAAAGAGAGACTTTCATCATTACTACCCAGGCCCTTGTCCTAAAATACACCCTTCCCCTACTACCAACACAAAGAGATCCTAGATAAATGAGAAGAAAAAATTATCACATAGCTGAACATGAAATAAAGGAAATCCTCAAGGTACAGAAATGAAAGAGATCCCTAAAAGGAAAAGTAGTAAGCCCTAGGAGACAGAACAGAGATACTGCCCCAAATGGCTAGGGGGGCTCAGGTTTTCAAATCCATACCTACACAGAAACCATGGCACTGGGCCAGTTTAAGGCTGGGAGCCAGAACTGAGACCTTTCATAAAGCCAGTACTCTGAAAGAATGAGCCACAATGAAAGATTCTTACCAAAGGTAAGCTAGTATAGCTATATTAAAATAAGACCTAATTGTCTTTAATGTGAAAGCATTTCTAGGAATAAAGATGGTCATTGTATAATAACAAAAGGAATAATTCACTAGGAAGATAACAATCTTAAACCTGTATATACCTGTAACGTATCTTCAAACACAGAGAATTGTAGTTCAAAGTGGTCATTAGGGTTGTAAGGTCCCAAAGGTAGAGATTATGCCACAGCTTTCTGGACAGCTTCCAATGCAGCCTGATACTGTAGGCCTCCCTCAAAGGGCACTGATTTATAGGTTAGTTTACATAAAGGACCAGGCAGAATGCCCAAGTGAGGCACATACTGTCTCTAATACCCAATGAGTCCAACAGAATGTTAGGCCTCCTTTTTGGTGGTGGTGGTGGTATGGACAGGCGAGGGTCAAAGAGACAGAAGTTTTTCCTCAACTGCCAAAGGTACTGAGTATTGTGTATCTGCCCAAATAGTCCCATGAAATTTTATTTGGCAAGCAGGCCCTTGAATTTTGTTGTGTGTCTATTAGCAATCCCAGTTGGCAGCAGTATAATAATACAGCAAGTCAGGACCACTGACTTGCTAATCAACAAGACATCAGGATATCATCTATTCAGGAAAAGCTTTGAACATCAAAAGGTAGAGGCACTATGGAATTTTAAGATGTGATCTTATCCAGTCCACATGTAAGGAGCTTAGAAGCCATCACTTCTGTCCTCACAACAGGAAAAATCTAAGCAAACTGAAAATCAACAACTCTTCTTAGATCCTTCAGAGAACTGAGGTCACGAGGCAAACCACTGCCTCCAGAACTGGAGAGACAGGAAAACAGAATTACAGGTTATTAGAGCAGAAGCCTACCACTGGAACCAGTTCTGGGGTAGAAAAATTTAAATTGTAATTGACAAATGGCTGAAGGCTCAGTGTGAATGAGCAGGAAAGTTAAAAACCTCAGGGGGACCAGTCTAGGAGGGATTCCTACATTTTGATGAGTTTTACCTCTAGGAGCCCCACCAGGTTCTCCAGGCATAGATCTGAAAAAATTTCCCTCATGCTTCCCACAAGGAGGAAGGGAAAAGTAATCAATTTGAAATAGGCCCAGAGCATTCTGTTCTCCTTAAAAAAACCCACCCTCAAGGGAAACTATATTACCAGAACCAAACCACCTTGGCTTTGCCAGAACCTAACCCTCCTTGGGGAAGGGAAATACCCAATTTCAGTCCCCTCAAGCCTTTCTGTTTCACTCTGGGGGGAACTGAGAAGTGCTTGTGAAGGTCACAGCCCTGGAGCACAGGCTCAGTAAAAGACTGAGACTGAATCATAGCCCTATACAATACTTCCCCTTCCTGCACACCTTATCATCATATCAATAGGGCTCCTGTAAAAATTACAATGGAAAGAACTTCCTGTCCCAGACCTTATTTAAGAAGTATCTAGGAAAACCCAAAGACAACAGGGGAGACAAAGTTCCTGAAAGAAGCCAGATGGGGTTGGGGGGCTTACCTACAGAGGAGCAAAGCTAAGAATTACAAGTACGTTCAACTTCTCCTCAGAAACAATGCAAGTAAGAAAACAGCGAATTATTTAAACTTCGAGGGGGAAAAACCCATCAACCTAGAATTCTGTATCTAGCAAAATTAACCTTCAAAAGTGAAGGAGAAATACTTTCTCAGACAAACAAAAACTGAGGACATTTGCAGTCAGTAGACCTGCCTTGCAAAAGATATTAAAGAAAGTTCTTCAGAGAGAAAATAAATGCTACAGGTCAGAAACTCAGATCTACATAAAGAAAGCAAGCAAGCATCAGAGAAGAAATAAATGATGGTAACATGAAATCTTTTACTTTTGTTATTCTTAATTGATGTCTTCAAAATAATAATAGTGAGACAGAGTAGGGCTAGGCCTGTGAACCAAACTGATTCCATTTTCTCTGCAGAGGACACTTTGTTACTTTTCCACTCCTCAATCATGAAACCACCAGGGCACATGATTACCCTATGGCCCACCCTGATAAAATTAACTAAGAGGGGACCAGATATTCACTGAGTTACAAAACCTCTTCCCCAAGGCCTATTAAAATATGACTGTTGTGGGCCGGCCCGGTGGCGCACTGGATAAGTGCGCCGCTTGGGAAGCGCGGCGGCGCTCCC
>NW_007726221.1:593820-601048 GCF_000696425.1 Galeopterus variegatus | reverse complement strand
CTTCTGCTTAAGTCTCTCTCTTTTTTATAAAGCATTGCTTGCCTTAAATTCTGCAGGGTAATTTGTTCATTTTGATGACAATGAGAGCCAAGAGCCTAATTCAGTAACAAGAGCAACAATGTATTTGGCGATTATAGTTTGTGAGTAAGTGAAATGTATGACAGCAATGTCATGAGTGAGCAATTGGGAATACTCTGTTATAGCCTACTTGTGCTACCTGTGAAATAGTAGAGTGCTATTTGAAGTGGACTTGGATTAGTTGTAAAATGTTACACAGTATAGCAAACCCTAGGGCAACCACTTAAAAAAGTAAAAAGAGAAGCACAATTGATATTCTAAGAGAGTAGACAAAATGGAACTATAAAATGCTCAATTAAAACTAAAGAAGGCAGAAAAAGAATGAAAGACACAAAAATATATAATATTAAAAATCAACTACTCAACCCTAATCCTTGAGCAATCACAAGCAAAGGTCCAGAAAAGTAACTGATAAAAGATCAGACAACTACCAAGTTGTAAAACTGATATTTCAATGAGTAATCAGAATATGGAAAAAAAAGTAAGTTACCATACCACTACCAAAATACACACATACACACCACACACCACACGCACACCACACAGAGATTGTGTTACTCTTAGAATAACAGCATTAAAAAAAAAGCATACATATAATAGGTGAAATCCACCATCTATAAAAGCTTTCTACTCCAGGAAAATAATGAATAATTTCTTCAAGTTGTCTAAATTTTCCAATACGTTGAAGTCTTACAAAGGGAAAGCAACTCTTTCTATGGGGACGAATGAGAACAACTGACTTAAAGGAATAATATATAAACTAGGAATCTTGGAAAGAATGAAGACAGTCCCCAACTTAAGAGTGGTGTGACTTATGATTTTTCAACTTTATGATGGGTTTATTGGGGTATTAAATGCATTTTTGACTTACCATTGGGGCTACATCCCCATAAACCCATCAGAAGTCAAAGAGTATTTGCACTCTTAAAACAATAAAAATTTTCATCTAAAACTGTACTTAATCAACTGTTTTTGTACCTAGTTTAAAAATATGTTAACAGATCACTAAAAAAGGGGTACAGCCAAAGAGTAAACATTTGGAAATGTATTTCCAGCACTGTCAAGAAGAAAAAAATACCCTGAAAAACAGAAGATTCCAGTCCTCTGGATGATGATAATCCTGTGTATTCATACCTTGATCAATATAAGATTTTTTAAGTCACTAACTCAACAGAATTTAGATCTGCCAGTGGGATTATTATTCTTTAAATATACTGTGCTGTCTTCTCTTATTTAATATATCCATATCTCTATTTTTTTTTTTTTGTCTTTTGTCTTTTTCCGTGTCCGGCAACGGATCGCAACCCTCAGTGTTGCCCCCGTACTGGACCGGGGACCGGCAACGGGATCGCAACCCTCGGTGTTGCTCCCGCGCCTCGCTCAGCCAGTGAGCGGGAACCGGTCTGTATGTGGGATCCGAACCCTCGGGCGGGAGCGCCGCCGCGCTTCCCAAGCGGCGCACTATCCAGTGCGCCACCGGGCCGGCCCATATCTCTATTTTTTAAAGTCAAAGTTCTCACTTCAGAACACTGATAAATATATATTCTTTTTCCTAAACCTTTACATACACAGAATTTCTGTAGTCTATAGTAAAATTAACCTGAAATACACACTGAAGTCACTGTCTTTTTTAGAATGCCATGAGTTGATTCATATCAAGTTCAAACACAAAGAAACTTGGACTCTGCTTTTCTTTGTATAACTGTAATACCTACTTTGTAAAATACTTCGATATCGGCATTACCTTGACACAAGTCTTTGCTAAAAATGTCTTTGGAATTCTCATTCAGAATTGCTCTCAAAGTCAGCTTATAAACCACTGAAAAACTTTACTTTATAGACCCATTTTGTAAGCTTCAGCAAATCCTCTAACATAATGAGACTCATTTTCTCCACTTTGTAATAGCAATATATTACCAGTGAAGTGACAATATATTAGTTAAGTTTCTTAATTTTAAGAATACAAAATGTAAATATACCAGCTTTTTTCTTTAGAGATTTTCTTTAGGAAGTTCTTCAGGAATAAAAATGTATTTATTCTTAGGACAACCTCAAGGCAAGAAAATGCACATGGAAGAGTGGGTCTTCCAGCTATAGCTGAGTGAAGAAATAGGTAAATCTTCTCCCTTAAAAAGCAAGCTAAATGCTTGACAAATATGACAAAACAACCCTTTCAGTGCTTTGAAAATCAACCTGAGAAGCATTTATGATTGAAAACAAGGTGCACTTCAGGTAGAAACAGTGGGACTCTGTGGTGTCCTTGTCTGGGACTAGCCCCATCACTCCCTAGCACCAGCTCAGTCTGCATAGAAGGTTCTGCTAGGGCAGTCAGACCACAATGACCAGCAGCTTCTCTGCCACAGTTGAAAGAGGCTCCTTTGATTGGAAGAGGTCAGCAACACCTTTACCCAGTGACACTATCAAATGAAGTGACTTTTTGAAGGCTGGCCAGCAAGAGAGTCAACAGTGGCTCTACTAGCCTATGGTTGCAGTCCAGATTGATACAAAGATATTCCTGGATAAGATACACACAGGCACAGAAGAGACAAAGACGACCCTGCTATTCACACACACCTGGCCCTAAGGATGTGCACGTTGAGCATAGGAGACTCAAGAGAGCCTTGCCGAAAGCAAAGTCCAGGCAAACTGTAAAACAGCCTGAACTTTGAAAATGCTCATTTCTAAGCCCCAGAGACAAAGACGACCCTGCTATTCACACACACCTGGCCCTAAGGATGTGCACGTTGAGCATAGGAGACTCAAGAGAGCCTTGCCAAAAGCAAAGTCCAGGCAAACTGTAAAACAGCCTGAACTTTGAAAATGCTCATTTCTAAGCCCACAGAAAGATCCATTGGTAGAAGATGGAAGGCTTACTGGTTTCTTAGTTATTTAAGCCCAAACTCTATCTATTCACTTGCTGAAAACTAGGCTACACAGATATAGAGCAACCCCTAGAAAACCAGATTTAAAAATAAAACAATTTAAAAAAGAAAAAAACTAAGCAGAGATATACATCAGTGGCTACATACCACAGGGGAAAACAGATGTTTACAGACTTATCCCAGGCAAGTTAATAAACATAAAACAAAGAAACAAAATCATAAACAACTTTCAGGGGAGAAAATTCAGAATCCAGAGTTTCCACAAAATTTTATCTAAATTTCCCAGTTTCAACAACAGAAAATTAAGAGACATGCAAAGAAAAATGAAAGTGTGACCCATACTCAGGGGAAAAAAGCAATCAATAAAAACAGTCTCTCAGTGTATCCAGGTGTTGGATTTAGCAGGCAAAGACTTCTTACCATTTATTATAAATAAATTATGTTCAAAGAACCAAAGGAAGCCATGTTTAAAAAACTAAAGGACAGCATAAAAATAATAAATCAACAGAGTCTCAATACTGAGATAAAATTATTTCAAAAAGAAACAAAAGGAAATTCTGGATTTAAAGAGTACAATACAGATGCTCCTCAACATACAGTGAGGTTACATCCCAATAAACCCATCATAAGTTGAAAATATTGTTAAGTCGAAGATGCATTAAATGCACCTAAGCTACCGAGCATCATAGCTTAGCCTACCCTACTTTAAACCTGCTCGGAACTCTTACATTAACCTAAAGATGGGCAAAATCATCTTAACACAAAGCCTATTATATAATAAAGTATTGGGTATCTCATGTAATTTATTAAAATAAATAAATTTATTTCACTGTGCTGAAAGTGAAAAACAAAATGGTCGTATGCATACTTGAAGTACAGTTTCTATCAAATGTGTATAATTTTCACACCATCATAAAGTCAAAAAATCCTAAATCAAACCATCATAAGTTGGAGACCATCTGTAACTGAAAGAAAAATCTAGTAGAGGGACTCAACAGCAGGTTCAAAATGGCAGAAAAAAGAACCAGTAAACCTACAGGTAGAATTATCAATCTAAAGAATAGGGAGAAGAAAAGATGAAAGAAAAATAAACAGTCTCAGAGACCCATGGGACAAAAATCAAGCATGCTAATACAATACATGTAATGTGAGATCCCAAAAGAAAGAGGAAAGAAAAGGACATGAAAAATATTAGAAGAAATAATGTGAAGATCTTCCAAAATTTGAAGAAAAATATTAATCTACAAATTCAAGAAGCTCAACAAACCACAAGTAGGATAAATACAAAGAGATCTATCTATACCTATCAGCAATATAGTCAAACTCTTGACACCCAAACGCAAAGAGAACATCTTGAAAGCAAAAAGTGGCTCAAGGGAACAGCTTTCCATTCCCATAGGCAATACCAACAGGGATTGGATGGGAGCCCCACTGGCAGCAGGTGGCAGCCCACATGGTGAGCCTGGGGAAGCACCT
This sequence comes from Galeopterus variegatus, assembly GCF_000696425.1. Classification (NCBI taxonomy): domain Eukaryota; kingdom Metazoa; phylum Chordata; class Mammalia; order Dermoptera; family Cynocephalidae; genus Galeopterus; species Galeopterus variegatus. The sequence continues at coordinate 596,612 of NW_007726221.1, read as the reverse complement.
ACACTCCACCTAGCAGCACCAGGCCCAGAGAACTGCACTCCACTCCTATGGGTGGCGCTAGCAAGTACTGAACAGGAGCCCTAGCAGTGCCAAGTAAAAAATCAGACCAGAACAGCACTGCAAGAATTCTAAAAATGAAATTGTCATTGGAACTACAGCCCACAAATGTATGCCAGAACCTACACACATACCCTAAACAGGGCAACTGCCTATGAAAATAGATTATTTAAATAGGATCAAGAGTCTCCTAACATAATATCAAAAATGTCCATAACACAGTTAAAAAAAAAAAAAATCATTCATATAACCAACCAAGAAAAACTTGAATAAGAACAGACAATTAACCAATGCCAACACTGAGATGAATCAGATGTTGGAATTATCTGACAAGACTTTTAAAGCAACCATCATAAATATACTTCAACATACAATTTGGAAGTCAACACAAATGAAAAATAGAAAATCTCAGCCAAAAAATGAAAGTTATAAAAAAGAACCAAATGAAAATTACAGAACTGAAAAAGTATAACTGAAATTAACATACAATTTGGAAGTCAACACAAATGAAAAATAGAAAATCTCAGCCAAGAAATGAAAGTTATAAAAAAGAACCAAATGAAAATTACAGAACTGAAAAAGTATAACTGAAATCTTAAAAATCAAGGAATGGTATCGTAGTCTGTTTTCTGTTGTTATAACTGAAAACCTGAGACTGGGTAATTTATAAAGAAAAGGAATTTAATTCTTACAGTTCTGGAGTCTGGGAAGTCCAAGGTTGAGGGGGTGCATCTGATGAGGGCCTTCTTGCTGGTGGGGGACTCGCTGCAGAGAACCTAAGCTGTGCATGGCAGGGCATCAAATGGCAAGGGGGCTAAGTGAGCTAGCTCAGATCTCTCTCCTCTTATAAAGCCACTAATGTCCCTCCCTGATGACCTCATCTAATCCTAATTACTTCCCAAAGGTCTCACCTCTCAAATACCACAGCTGGATTTCCTACCCTCTTATTGTTGCTACAATGGGGATTAAGTTTCAGCATGAGTTTGGGAGGGGACAAACATTCAAACCATAGCAAATGAGTTCTATAGAATAGATATGATAGAGGATAGAATCAGTAAACTTGAGAATAAATCAGTAGAATTTACTCAGGGCTTGCCAGTTAGGTCAGATGGCTACAGCATGGTATTATAACACCAAGGACAAGGGTTCAGATCCTCATACTGGCCAGCCAACACCACCAACAAAAAATGTCAAGTAGCAATAGAATTTACTCAATCTGAACAGAAAGAAAATAGGCTGGAAAAAAAATGAACTGAGCCTGAGCAATAATAGTATGTTAACAAAAGATCTAACATTGGCACCATCAGATTTCCAAAAGGAGAGGAAAAAAGGCTGAAAAAGTACCCAGAAAAATAATGGCTGAAAACTTCCCAAATTTGATAAAAGAAAAACCTATAGATGCAAGAAGATTGGGAACCCCAAGAAGGAAAAGCCCAAAGAAATCCATGTCAAGGTACATCATAATTAAACTTCTGAAAACCAAAGATAAAGAAAAAATCTTGAAAGCAGCCAGAGAAAAACAACATATCACCTATAAGGGAACACAAATTCAAACAACAGATTTCTCATCTAAAACTACAGAGGTCAGAACTAAATAGCACATCTTTCAAGTGCTGAAAGAAAAGAAATGTCAACTGTGAATTCTTATATCCAGCAAAAGTATCCTTCAGGAATAAAGGCAAAAGAATGATAGTCTCAGATGAAGGAAACCAAATCCAGGTAGTACTAAACAGATTTGCATAGCAGAATCCATCACCATCTGAATTCCTGTCATCTGTACTGAATAACTAGATAGTGAGAAATACCTGAACCATGAAATGTTAAAAACCTCTCTTAAAATGTTATTTACTTTAAAAAAAGGTTTAAACTATTTTTAAGTCAAGTGAACAGATATGGTGTGGGGTGGAGGGGGCGGAGAGGAATGGGTAAAGGGGCATGAAAATCAACTACAATGTATATTGAGAAGTAAAATAAAATAAAATTAATAAATATATAAATAAAACAATAAAACTTATTGAGACTTGTTTTGAGTCTTAACATATGATCTACCCTGGAGAACATTCCATGTTTACTTGAAAAGAATGTGTATTACTCTGCTGATGTTGGGTTGCATGCTCTGTATGTTAAGGGACACCCCAACCTCTACTGACCTTAACTGTATATGTCTGTTTGGTCCTTTTGTTCACTAAATGTTTTATATACAGATTGTTTTGGCTATTCTAGCTCCTTTGAATTTCCAAATAAATTTTAGAATAATTTGGTTCATTTCTAAAAAAAAATTTAAAAATAAAATAAAAAATAAAAAAATGTTTAATAAAAAAGGTTATTTTACAAAGAGCTTTTAATAATTTTTAAAAATGCTGAAAATATAATGTAAACTTTAAAAAGCAACAGACAAAATTATACATATGGCATTATTTTAAATATTTTTAAAGCACATAAAAGAAAATGGAAAATAACATTCCAAAATATTATCAGTGATTGCCTCCTGATAAGAAATTAGAAACTTTCTTGTTTTTGTTTCCCAATTTTACTAAAGTACTTGTTACTTTTTTAATACTTACTACTGTATAATTAAAACTCTAATCACAATGTACTGAAATTAGTGTTACAAAGAGCAGGATAACACTAAGAGATCATGATTAATTCTGCAAAAGAATGGAAATGGCGTCAACGAGATGACACAGCACAATTACCACTGTACTTATCCAAAAAAGAAGAGTGTTGTCTTTTAC
>NW_007726221.1:592159-593308 GCF_000696425.1 Galeopterus variegatus | reverse complement strand
AGAGATCATGATTAATTCTGCAAAAGAATGGAAATGGCGTCAACGAGATGACACAGCACAATTACCACTGTACTTATCCAAAAAAGAAGAGTGTTGTCTTTTACATACCTGTGAATCTGTCCATTTTTATGCAGGTATTCCAAACCTTCCAGTACTTCTCGGAGTACTGTAGCAATGGTAGGTTCATCTAGGACTCCACTCTTGTGCTCCCCCTTTGCCACAATGTGCTTAATGATATCCAGAACGGAACCTGAAAAGAAGAGACATAGTTTTCTAAAAATTTTTAACTCATTCAATATAATTCAGATCCATTTTGAAATCAAAACTCATGTGAATCTTTTCACAAACTTAATTGTGTAGGAAAGAAAGAAAAAAATAGAAAATATAAAGAAATAAAGAAGTTTAAAATTCCAATCTAAAACAGAAAGTAGCCAGCTAATATCTAAATAGAATGTTACACCAGCATCTCCTTTAGACTTCTAAAGAGAATTTGGAAGAGGCAGTAGAAGCTATTTAACCACCTCTGAAGAATCCCTAGGTAAAACCNATTTTTAACTCATTCAATATAATTCAGATCCATTTTGAAATCAAAACTCATGTGAATCTTTTCACAAACTTAATTGTGTAGGAAAGAAAGAAAAAAATAGAAAATATAAAGAAATAAAGAAGTTTAAAATTCCAATCTAAAACAGAAAGTAGCCAGCTAATATCTAAATAGAATGTTACACCAGCATCTCCTTTAGACTTCTAAAGAGAATTTGGAAGAGGCAGTAGAAGCTATTTAACCACCTCTGAAGAATCCCTAGGTAAAACCACATTCATCAATAACACTCTAACATAAGATATAACAAACCAACATGGACTTCCAACGCCAGATTAGATAGAATATGCAGTGTTATATGACTAAAGCTATAAAAACACAATTGAAATACAGGTCAAATCAGGGAAGAAATACTTAGAAAGTAAAGATCACATGTGTATAAAAACCAACTTAAAGGCTAAAATTATTTTTCAGCTTAATAAATTATAGAAATAAAATAAGGCAAAAACAATAAGTATAAAAACGGCAATCCTCGGGCCGAGCCCATGGCGCACTCGGGAGAGTGCGGCGCTGGGAGCACAGCAGCGCTCCTGCCACGGGTTCGGATC
>NW_007726221.1:585003-591199 GCF_000696425.1 Galeopterus variegatus | reverse complement strand
AGGGTTCGGATCCCACATACAGACCGGTTCCCGCTCACTGGCTGAGCGAGGCGCGGGAGCAACACCGAGGGTTGCAATCCCGTTGCCGGTCCCCGGTCCGGTACGGGGGCAACACTGAGGGTTGCGATCCGTTGCCAGGACACGGAAAAAGACAAAAAGACAAAAAAAAAAAAAGAATAAAATCAAAACAACCACTTACACAGCACTGTAGAAAACTTGTCCTACTCGATACTTTTACTTCACACACTTACAAAAGAAAAAATGTATTTCCAAATACATGGAAAGAAGTGATCTAGATAAAATCCTCAAAAACATGAAAGATTGAACACAAGTTTATTTTAGCTCCAACTTAAGATCCACTAACTTGGTAAACTTGATTTTTAAAAAAAGGCAAATTCCCAGAATGAAAATAGAGAACAGGAAAAAAAATAGAAGAAAGACGGCAACAATATTCTGGAAGAAGGAAAGCAGAAAAAGAAAAAGTTACTGACTAAGCAGACTAGAGAAATCTGAACTTCAGCACCCACAGAGGAGGTATGCCATTTAAGAAAAAGGTGAGCCCTACCTAGTGCTCCAGAAAGGCTCAGAATTACACACACCAAAAACGACATAAGGGGAAGTAAGAGAGGAGTGAGGGAAACAGGATAACTCACTGAAAATTCAAATAAGGGAGAATAAGATTCCCATGTCCCCCTACACCCCCGGAAGCTGGGCCACTAACACTAGCCACCTCCAGAAGGAGAAAGGCCATTTACTCTATGGAGACAATGAACTAGAGAGGCTCTAGATTCCAGACAGTTTTTCCTAACACATTACTACACTGTTTCTTTTCCCTCTACATTGCTGGGATTCACAAGTTTGTTATAAAGAGGGAGGCCTAAGGGAAAACCTTAGTTCTGCTTAATCAATCATACGTTAATCCCCAAAGCAAAGTAATTATACCAGTGGGCCACATATTTCACTCTTCTGAAAAATCCAGGCCACATAATTACTGCTTAGTAAGACATCTGTATAAACATGGATCGAGTTCCATGTTTGTAATTTAGACAATACCTAAAATAATGAATGCAAAGGGAGCAATTCCTACCAGGAATTAAAAATTAACACAATTTATTCATTTAACAATTCAGTCCTGTTACATGCAAGATCTAGGACTGGGTGCCACAGCATATGACAAGATATATATGAAGTGATTGCTGACTTTAAGAGAACTTCCAGTCTGGTAAATCAAAGAAATGGAGCAAAAAAGATCTGAGGGCACATAAAAAGTTATTAGATCTGTAAAGAGTTTGAAGCAAGAGCTCCTTTTCCAAACTATATAAGATTTTTATTGGTTTCACATAATCCAATGATCAACAGAGAAATTAAAGCAATGCACATCTCTAGTCTATGTCTGGAACAGACATTCTAAATAAGGCTTATATAAGAAACCAAAGCCCCTCTTTGGTGGCATAACAATTTCTTTTCAGTTTCGGTCTCCTCTCAACAATATAATTTTTACAGGTTCAGCATGCCACTAAGACCTTCCACTAATCCATAACTGACAGATATTGGTCCCAGAAGTTCCCCCATTCTTATTCATTTGATTTCCTCAGCATCTCATAGCCTCCAACTCAATGATGGTGCTTGCAATCCTCCCTCCTCAAACATCAAAATTACACAGAATTCTTCTTGTCAATTAAAAGAAAGTTGAAGGTAAAATACACTAAGTAAAAGGAGACAGTAGATTATCACTAGATGACTCAACAAATACCTAAAGAAAAGTAGGAATAACAAAGAAAGGTTATAACAGTGAAAACAGTATTATGTCCTTGGGCACAATCTGGAAGAAATATTCTACAGAGATAATCAGCTCTTTAACACGTTAATAACTTTAATACGTGATAACTTTAACACATGAAGGAATTACTTGGCAAGTTAGTAAAAAGACTCCAGATGCCCAGACCTTCAAGAGATCTGAGGTAGGGCCCAAGAGGCTGCATTTTATTTTATTTTTTTAAAGATGACAGGTAAGGGGATCTTAACCTTTGACTTGGTATTGTCAGTACCACGCTCACCTAAGTGAGCTAACCTGCCATCCCTATATAGGGATCCGAACCCGTGGCCTTGGTTTTATCAGCACCACACTCTCCCAAGTGAGCCATGGGCTGGTCCCAGAAGTTGCATTTTAAAAGGCATTTTAACAATCTAAGCTACTTTGATGAAAGCCGTCCATTAAAATCCAAGCGTTTCTCAAAGTAAAAGCAAATAAATTGAACAATGCAAAACAAAGTTATTTGATATAATTTTGTAGCAAAGCAAAAGTTAAAATGTAGATCATCTATTCCCAAAAACAATCTGTCTGCCTTCACAGCCTGTGGCACAGAACATTTAAAAAGCAATGTAGAACTTTAATTGTCCAAGAAAATCATTACTGAATATCAAAATAATACTGACAAAGTAGGGAAGCAGCTGCTGGCTTAAGACATTTGTTAAATCTGACAATTACAGCTCAATCAAATTAATTACTTGGTCAACAAGTTAATTTCCTCAGTTTTACTTTTATGAAAAGATACTCTGAATACAAAATCAACTAATTCAATTTAGTTACTGGTATCTTTACTAAGAAGTTTTTATCAATCTTTAGCCACTAGTGTTATTGTTTGTGTCTTCCGAAGCCACTGAAGTTTTCCAAGGGGCCAAAATTTGCTTCGTCTGAATATTCCACTTCAGACTAACAGACGGTGAAGAAGCTTAAAAGCCCTTCACTGTTGCTTACTCACTATTATTATCAAATATTTTATCTGGGTCCTGCTTAGATCAAGGAAGTCCCCATGCTTTTTATCTCTTAGAAGATGACAAAGTCAAGGGCATCCCTAAATGACAAAATAATTTACTATCTAAAACAGTGAATTTCAATTAGATTTCAGCATTTCTACACTTAATCCCTTTAAGTACTACAGATACTTCTCTTTTCTCCTTAGAAGTTTTCTTACTTCAATTTCTAAAAATCTTACACTGCTGTTTAGTGCTAAGAAACTGTGGAAATAGCTATTTAGACCAAAAGTGCTTCAATTTCTAAAGATTAATTTCCTATACTAATAAATCCCAACATTCATCATCAGAATTTTAATTACCAAAAGATAAGAATATTACAGCTATAAGATAGCATTATGAAATGATTATAATATTGACATGCTTAATAAAACTTATTCTAAGGGCCGGCCCGGTGGCGCACTGCTACAGTGTGCCGTTGGGAGTGCGGCGTGCGATCCTGTTGCCGGTCCCGGTCCGGGCGCGACACTGAGGGTTGCGATCCGTTGCCGGTCACGAAAAAAAGACAAAAAGGAAAAAAGGGGGGCGCGACACTGAGGGTTGTGATCCGTTGCCGGTCACGAAAAAAAGACAAAAAGGAAAAAAGGAAAAAAAAAAACTTATTCTAACCATAATGTCCACCTGGCTGATGGGTTTAAGAGTGAGAGTTACTATTCATTTTATAATTTAATTAGTTCAATAAATTCTACATCAGTACAATGTTGCTAAATCAAAAATACCCTTTTGTTTTAAATATGTTGGCTGAAAAATCTGATGTGAAAGAAGGTATCCTAACCATATTTCTGTTAACTCTGGTTATTGATAGTTTTTAGTTATTCAAAGGGAGCCTGTGCTTATCAGTAAGCCTCATCTAACGGTACTCTTCATTTGCTCTCTCTGCTCCAGCTGTGATACTCCATCAGTTCGGAGACAACAGCATCACACTCCTCCATCCTGCCTCCATACCCTGCAGCATTCCCTCTACCTGAACCACTTCTCCCATCTTTCCCGATACTACCTCCACCTCCCATTTCACTTGGCTAATTTACTTATTATTTAGGTATCAGTTGGACATCACCTCCTGAAGGAAGCCTTTGTTAATCCCACCATATTCATTCTCCTTTAATAAGGTTAGATTCTCCTGTAACTTGTTCCCATGGCACTTAATACATCTTCATGGCACTCTACATGCTTGTAATTATTTAGTTACAACTTTTCATTAGCTATAAGACTCATGAGAGCAAGAAACCAGCAGTTTTGTTCAACAATGTATTGATAAGTATTTGATAAACAGCATTTTAGTTAAAGTATAAATCCTGACACAGTTTCCTCCTATTTTAAAAGATTTTTAAGTTGCGCTTAGTTCTAGCTTTTGTTTCCTAAATATTGCTTAATGTATCTCTTCAGTTTAAATATGTATTCACTTTGTAACAACAAAGGCAAGATTTCAGTTTCCTAAAAAAAATGCAATACAATGATTATGTTGACTAATGGTAATATAAGTAATTATCAAAAGAGTTATGACTGGAACATGTTTGAAAATTACCCTCCAGGAAATTCACTGAGTGCTAGGCTGGAAAAATAGCACACTCTCCCAGGAAACCTAAGACCAGGAGGTACAAAAAGCTACATTTAAAAGACCTCCCACTCATCTATATGTCCTGCCCCTTCTGTGATCAGGACATACTCATAAACTCACTGAGAGAAAAACAGGAATTCTTTAAAAAAAAAAAAACTCATTCTGCTTAGGAGTAGCAGAGAGGATGGGCTAGCATACAGGTATGGTGGGAGAATTAAAAAGAAAATGTATTCTTATTCATCAGAGGACTTCTTTGCAAAACATTAAAAACTTTGTATTATACATTTTTGTAAATTACAAATAAAATTATGCTATAGGTGATCAATAACAAAAGATACAGTATTACCTAATATTCCCATATCTGTCCATACTGAAAGAACCATGCTTGACCACCATCTTGAAAGGTGGTTGGTGTTAGCAAGGCTTCCAACCATCATATGAACAGGGCCTTTAACAAAGCAATCCAGTTTCTCCAGTGTGTCACTAATGGGATTGAAACAAAAAGGTGATTCTGGCTACACTGAAAAGCATCAAATAGCAAGGGATTATTACTATTAATAACTAAAATTGCTTGTCTACCAATTACATATCAGCACAGTGGTAGATGCTTTACATATATCATCTCATTTACTCCTCACCAATACCTTGAAATGCAGAAAGGTATTCCCATTTAACATACAAGTAAAAAGGTTCAAAGAATTGAAAGTTTTCCCAATCACATACAATTGCTAACTAGGAAAGTTGGAATTTAATTCTACAGCTTATGCTTTTTTCTTTACAGCCTCTGTGGAAGTAAGGGTTCAGCAAGGGGCAGTATTAAAATTACAAACTAAACACAGATTTTCCTTTCTGTAACTCTACATTCTAAAATGGAAAATCATACTCCCCCACAAAATACACATGCAAACAAAAACTAAGCATCATAGTGATGGAAAGGCTAGGATGGCTTGATCACTCATTAGTCATACTGATCTTGCTACATGATTCAAATCCATGCCTTGGCAAAATGACTAATTTGCTAAGTGGCATGGGCCTTCAGATAACCTTAAAAAAAGGTTCAATCTATACATGCCAAGTGTCCACTGTCAACAATCAGCAATACTTATATTTTACTGTAAGGATAAAGTAGAAATAATTGTATACATATTGCAGGATAAATCATGTAAGTAAATATGTTAATACTAGGGACCAAGATTTTCTGTGTAAGAGAAAAGAGATTCAAGTATAATATTAAAGAAGTTTTAAAAGTCTATTATAATATTAAACTTGATTAGAAATATTATGTCAAATTATGATTTATTTTTAATATAGTATATGTCCAAGCTCTAGAAGCACTGACACTGTAGTAGCAATAAGCACACACCCCAAGTATCCAAATTATGCTTCCTAAATACCATTCCACAATAAAATATATCAGAGCTCCTTAAAGTACTGGCTGATTCTGAGTCTGGTAAAAGAACTATAAATATAAGCCCCAGAAATCTTGAAACAAAAAGCAAGGATGTAATTAATGATTGACACGTTCACATAAAAAAAAAAAAAAACATAAGAGTGACCTTAAAGGGACTTCCACTGCCAAAATTTCGTACAGAGCATCAAAAATAGAATATAACTGATTGGAAGACATTGAATATATAAAAATCCTTGAGTCTATAATAAAACTCAATAAAACAAAAGCCTTATCCAACTGTAAAAAGGAAAAAAAACAAAAAAAATAAACCCCACTTCTTATTTGCTAACACTGGAGGTGATTATTAGACCAACTTTTTACTCTGATAATTGGTCCTTGAAAAAAAAGAATCAATTATTTATCCTGCCTTTTCA
>NW_007726221.1:564360-584381 GCF_000696425.1 Galeopterus variegatus | reverse complement strand
AAGTATCATCTCATGGATTACTTGCTAGCTGCAAATGGAAAAAGTTAACTTTTCTATGGAAAGGCCTGACTATCATAATCTTAACAAAATGAAATTAACATCATTATTAAAAATACAACCAGATAGAAAATATTCCCTGATGTGATGCAATATTAAGTATACAGCATCACCTACAAATATTCTGCCCCAAAATATTCAACTTGAATTTGAACAAGACTTTCGATCTAATTTTCAATATGAAAGAAATAGAGGAATACAGATTAGGTTAAACATCACAAAGAAGAAATGATCAGATAAATCCAGAATGTGGGACACTGCACACACAAGATAACTGGACAGAACCTTCAATAAGTTTATGTCATAGAAAGGAGGAAGGGGGAAGGAACCATCCTAAATTAAAAGAAATTTAAGAGGCTTGACAACCAAATGCAATGTGTGAAAAATCTGTCTCAGCTCATACACTAGCATGTTTGGCAGACACCATATCTTCAGTATCTCCTCAAATGCAAATGCTCATGAAAATCAAATCAGGACAGAAAAGAAGGAAACTTTTATTAACTTTTCAACCCATGGAACTTAGCATTTCATTGTACTCTACTCACCTCCACTTAGCAGCTTCATGACAAGCCACAGCTCATCTTTTACCACAAAAGATGTGTAGTAAGACACAATATTAGGATGATGACACTGACTCATGGCTTGAATTTCTTTCTACAAAGAGAAAAAGAAAACATTATATGCATTACATACCAGCCTAAAACAAACACTGCAAGTTAGGAAATCCATATTTGGGAATCTCAAGACTATGTCACAACCTTTCTGAGATCTCCATGGCCCTGATCTCTTTAAGAATGGTTTAACCAAAAAAACCTCAGTCCATTCTCCTTCCACTTGTTACACTGGTAATCTCTGAAACCAGAAACATGCACTATTTGTCACACCTTCACACAGTACCATAGGAGGCCTCTATTGGGACGCATATTTTTACTTCAACGTAGCTTTGAAGAACCATCTTGGGAAATCTGGTTTTATAGCCACAGAGGATAACTACTAATAAACACAGGGTGCTTTTTGTTTGTGTTAGGTTTGGCTTTTTTTGGTGGGGAGGAGAAGGATTTGCAAAATATTACTTCATCTCATTTTTAAGAAATAATTAACTATTCTTACACTAGACAGAAACATACAGAAACAGAACAAGGTCATAAACTAAATTCAGACTAGAAACCTGAGCTGAAATCTAAGCTTACTCTATCTCAGTTTATAAATTTAAATTAGATTTGGTATGATAAAATGCCTTATAAAGCCCTATGTGATCAGGGCCCTGTTTACCTCTCTGGTCTAATTCTTAATCCCCTTCATTCCCCAGTCCTATGATCCAGACACAGAAAACTTCAAGTGAGCCATGCTTCCTCTAACTCTGGACATTTAACCCTATTGTTCCCTGTGCCTCAAATACACTTCCCCCATTATCTTTGCCTAGCTAACTCCAATTCTTCCTTCTGATCTCAGCCTAGATATCATTTCCTCCCAGCATCCCATGTTGAGTTAGGTGCTCTTTCTCTTAGCTTCCAAGTACCCTGTATTATCTCCTCCCTTCACAACACATAATGTAGTGAGTAGAGTACACTGTGTCCTTATTTGTCTATCTCTCCCTGCTAGACTGAAAGCTCCACGAAGGCAAGTACTTAAAGGTGGATTTCTACCCACTGTGAAACTTACCACACTATACTGTAATTGCCTCCTTATTTTCTGCACTCCCCACAATTCTGTAGGTTCTATGAGAACTAAGACTATTCTTGGCACTTACCATTGTGCCTGGCACACAGTATACCTTTCATAAATATTTGTCAAATGAATGAAATCCTACACCACTTTATATAGCTCTTCATTTGCTCATGTACTTGCCCTATGCCCTTGGTATTTGTTCAATAAGATCAATTGTGTGAAAGTTGTCCATAATCCCCAATTCACAAGAAGTGCTCAAAAAANTGGTAGACAGCTGCATAATTTAAGTTCATAAAATAATAATTAAAGAGAAAGGTTAAAGTAATGGGGACATATTTTATACCTTAAATATGGTGATATACCCAGCTATGTTTACAATAGCCAAGATGTGGAACCAACCAAATGTCCATCGATGGATGATTAGATAAGGAAACTATGGTTTATATACACCATGGAATACTACTCTGCCATAAAAAAGAATGAAATTCTCCCATTTGCAACAACATGGATGAGGCTGGAGAAACTTATGTTGAGTGAAATAAGCAAAGCACAGAGGGATAAAGACCACGTGTGCTCACTCATAAGTGGGAGCTAAGAGAGAAAGAAGGAAAGACAGAAAGACCATAGTGGCTCATTGGACTTGCAGAGGGAGAGAACATACCTAGGGATACAAAGTGGAGTGGGGAAGGGGGATGGGGAGGGAGGTTGGGGATAACTGGGTGTGGACACGGGGTACAATCACAATTTGTGGTAATGGGCATGCTGCCAGTACGAATCTGGCCACCACATCTTGGGCACGAGGGATGACAAGCAGTTTTGTATCTCATGAATATTCATAACCAATTTAAAAAATTGGTGATATATTTCTCCATTTCAGCAAATTCATAGATATCATGTATCAAAAGACAAACTTACAATAACTTAGTTTAAAGATCTTAATTGGTTTTATTTGTGATTCTAGAATCAGGCAACATGGCATTTCATTAAATAGAATAAGTTTTCCAATGATCCAAGTGAGGAAGTTAGTTTTAGAGATGAAGAAGGGCTGAAGAAAGCAGAAACAAAGAACAGAAAGTGGATAGATCATTCCAAGGTTACTTTCCTAGTGAAGCAAAAATAGTGAAATGGGACAATAGAGAAGTAACTGACTGATTAATGTCAGGTTACTTCAGGTTCCCTTTTCTTGAAAAGCAATCTCTTCATCAGTTTCAAGCCCCCAATTTTTTCAGCCCTTCAGACTTTTTTCTTTGTGAATGCATTAAAACCATTAACTTCCTATGTGTTAAATAAAGACTATAGGAGTCCATTGTTTTAGACTAAGCTCTTTCACTGGGCTCCAACAGACCAGATTAAAAATAAAAATGGAGTAACTCATGCTGAGGTTCTATGTCACCAAACTGAAACAGGAGAGAGAACAGCCTAATTTCCCAGAAAGACCAGTTTCAATCGAGATTTTTGACATTCACTCTGCTAAGTAGTAGAGTGAATGTGAGTGGATCAGGATAAGGTAACACAGAAACGCCAGGACAGCCATCTCAGGTACATTTCTGATCAGAATGCCAGCTGCACTTAGATTAATAACAATGTAATAACACTCAGTCTGTGCTGAATTATTTTAAAGCAAGTTACAGACTTCACGAGAATTGTGCCATAAACTTTTCAGTCACTTGAGTCTCAAGTCCCTATTTGAGTGTTGTCCGTGAAGCTTCCTTATACCACGCACAGCATGCAGGGGGCTTCTCCACAAGGCCTCATGTTACAGGAGTTCAGGAAAGTTTTCCGTATACCTACATTGAAAAGTGGGATGAACAGCAACAAGATCAAAGGAAGTCAATCCTCCTTCCTCTTGCCCCTTACATTCAATCAGTTGTCAGATCCCGGCTACACTCCTCTCCTGACATAACTAAGTCCATGTCTGCCCCTTCCACATACTCTCACAGCCAATATCCTAATTTAGGCCCATTATCTCTCCTGGGGCTCTGCAAAGTCTCTAAAACTGTATCTAGACGTACATTGCATACAGTAGGTACTCAAAAATACTTCAGGGAATCCATCAACTGAAACTAAATTACAAATCAGAATCAAAATCAGAAAATATTAAACAAACAAAGCTGGAGTAACTGATTAGCACTACGTCCTTCAACATATTTAAGAAACAGCACTGCAGATTTAAGTTAAGAAACCAAACTTATTACACAATAATCTGAATACCAATGTAGGTACATCTCCTAAAATTCACTAAGCAGAAACCTGAAGGAAGTGAGGGAATGAGCCATGTGGCTGTCTGAGGGAAAGGCATCCCCAGCTGAAGGAACAGCAGGTGCAAAAGCTTGAGGCAGGAGTGTTCCTGCCACGTTCGAGCAGAGCTGGGACGGAGTTAATAAGAGGTGGAATATGGATGAGATTGGAGAGTTGGCAGGGGACGAGAATCTACTGGAGAGTTTTAAGCAGGTGTCATGATTTGATTTTTTTTTTTTTATTGTAACATAGTTGGTTGTACATTTGTGATTTGACATACATTTTAATAGGCTCAAATAGACCACGAGAGAGCAAGGTAAAAGCAGAGAAATGTGTTAGGAGGCTTTTGCAGTAAACTAAGCAAAAGAAGACAGTGGCTTGAACCACGGAAGCAGTGAAAATGGGGCAAAGTGGTGGGATTATGAGTGTGTCCCAAAGATAGAACTGACAGTGTTTGGATAATGTGTGGGATATGAGAAAAAAGGAGGAACCAATTGTCTGAAAGTTAAACTCCTATAAAAGAGAGAATATATATCTAAAAATATATTGCAGTTTTATATGTCATGCAGGTGAAATGCAGCAACATAGCAACTTTGTATTTGGCATTGTAAATGCCTCTCATACCTCATCTCCTTTTTCTTCATGTATCTTTCTCAGGTAACCAAAGAATCTCTGTTCCTATATTACTCCAAGTATACATATAGGAAACACCTAAGCAATGGCTTGCCAGAATGAACATCAGACATTATCTCTTACTTCCCTTCTGAAGTTTTCCTCTTTTCATACCCTACGCCCAGCCACATCACCATTATCATCCAAAAGTGTTAGTTACACATGCTGTGAATGACTGTATAAGTGGATGGATACCACTTTTAATTTACAGGAACTTTTGACATAAAAACTGTTTTCTGTGTTCTCTTCAAAACAAGATGACTAAGTGGTGTAAAATTATGATGGTAAAAGTAGTAATGTAAGCATTTTCTAGAAATGGGTTATTTAAGTCCATGGCATTATTTTTGGCTTATTACTATGAGGTTTTTAATATCAAGTCACATATATTCCTAGACATTTGCAAATTCACGGTTTAACAAGGATGAGCTCTTCTATGGCACGTTTTACATACGGTTTTGAAGCTCACCAACCTGGGTTCATATTCCAGCTCTGCCTGCATATTAGCTGAGTGATCTTGGACAAATAACTTGTCCCAGCCTCATTTCCTCATTGTGCAATAATAGTGACAATAATAGTGCCTGCTTAACTAGGTTATTGTGGGATTAGATGCTGTGCAGAATGATGCCTGGAACAAAGCAAACACTCAGTAATGGCTTCCACCACCACCACCACCACTGTCATCATCTCCGGACTGGGAGCATCTGTGAACTGGTAAATCTTTAAATATTTCCATCCAATGCAAAAACAATCATTCATTATAGTCAATTCATTAAAAAATATTTTTAAAAACAGACAAAGCACTAGATTTTTTTTTTTCAAAAAAAGAAAAAGCTATTTAGTAAGTGTCTACCATACCTACCATGTGTCAGGCTCAGTGCTAGATATTGGACCACAATGGTGAGCCCTCATGGAATTTATAGTATGGTGAAGTTAGACAAATACTAATTTACAACACAGAAAGATAAACAGTTTTATGGGGAAGTATTAGACACTACATGATTTCTTTGGAGTGGCACATTAACAAAAAACAGGAGTCATAATCAGGGAAGGCACTGAAATTTTACTGAACTGACACTGAGAAAGGATAGATAAACAGGTTTTTAAAGTTTTTAGGTTCCAAAGCTTTTAATTGTCCAATTGTTTAATTTCCTGGGACCAGAATATAAAGGACCCTGTATGTTTAAGAGTTTACACTTCATTCTAATAGCAATGGAAAGGCATCAAAGGTTTAACCATACATACATTTTCATAAATCACTCTAGCTGCAATGTAGAAAATAAATGAAGAAGACAAGATTAGAACCAAAGACTCTGGTTAGGCTGTTGCCATCAACTGGGTGAACTATGATGGTGGCCTTAAGGGTGAGAGATGATGGAAAAATAATAGCTAATTTCTCAGTTCTGATAACTGTACTATGGTTATGTTAATATTAGCAGAAGTTGGGTGAATAGCATATGGGAACTGCCTGTACTACTTGTGCAACTCTACTGTAAGTTTAAAGCTGTCTCAAAATAAAACATTTTAAAAAAATAAGCAAAAATAAGTGAAAAGAAAGGGAGGAATCAAGACATAATAATAAAGAGGTACAAACAATAGAACTTGGTGATTGATGGGGAGGTGAGTAAGAAAGAAATCACATGAGAGAGTGACAATTAATGCAAACACTGGAGTTATCCTTTTTCTCTTCCTTTCCAAAAAGAAAAATAAATACATAAATTCTTTGCTAGAGTGGTATATTCTCTCTGACTTAAATTTCCCAGCAGCTTCCTCAACACTTACAAAGTAAATTCTATGCCTACTAATGAAACTGCTTTCTGGAAAGTCCTTTACTATCTGTTAATGCCAGATTTTTTGTTCAGACTTTTTAGTTTACCTGAAGCTTTCTGAAGCATTTTTTTGATAACAGTAACTTTTCATTCCTTCATGAAACTCACTCACCTTGATTTCTACAATTTACTCTCTGGTTTTCTAATTAACTAAATGTAGGCAGTTTTCCTCCATTCTATACAATTCAATCAGTCTCCAAGTAATGTTAATTCATTCACATAGAGTAAATGGAATAAAGTCTCTGCCCTCATCAAGTGCTCACTCTAGTACTAACAAATTTTCCATCTAGGAGATGTGTGTCTTCCTTTCTATTACCACTGTCACTGCCTGAATTTAGATTCTCAATACCTATCTGTATAGCTCAGTGCACCTCAAACTATGGGTTGCAACCTACATGGATCACAAAACAAATCTAGTGGATTACATTTTTAAAAAAAGAAGAAATAGAATAGAAAATGAGAGTACACTCCACATACTATAGTTAAAAATTGTTTCATGAGACTGTTGTTTTGGTTACATTAATATTTATGAATATATATTTAAATATTTATGTAATTAAATATATGTTTAAATATGAATATATTTAAATGAATATATATTTAATGATATAATGTATATTTCTTTTGTTCTTTTCGTTTATTAATGTATATTGGGGGGGAGTATTCCTTGGTTTTAATACATTAAAATGACATAATCCAATCTAACCCATGAATCACAATCAGAGACACAGTGCAACTAGAAATATTTTTGCCTTTGCAGTGGACATTTCTAAAAAGCAAATTCCTATGGGTGCTCCTGAACCTTCAAAAGAAAAAGAAAACAGCCACCACAGCTCTCTAAGGATAGCTGCAATTCACACATTGTGGAAAAACAATAAAAATGGCCTTCAAGAGTTTCAATATGCATTGTAACACAGATTTCATCTCCCTTAATTTGCTTGCTGACTTCTTAGATCACTTGCTCAGAAGCCTGTTTTCATTGCTTCTTTGCTAACTACTTTTGGTATTTTGAAGGCTATACACTTTAAACTTCCATAAAGAATATTACAAGCTAATTCATGTAATTTAATGTTTTGCTGAATATTCTTCAAATAATTTTACAAATAATACAATATTTAAAATACATCTTCAAATTCACTTGTTGTTATAATATATTGTTGTTTTCTCCAACTTTATATACAAATGATCTAATTCCAGGTAAATTTAAGAGGGATTCAGGGACTGATACTCTTCTAATAAAGCCAGTGACCACAGGAACAAGAGAAATAATCCATAAATTTCAAAGACCAAAGGCTAATCAATAAGGATTACAAATAGACCACCCAGGAAAAATCTTGTGGCTTTCATTTTATATTTTTGGAAGAAGAATCTGTATGTTCCTTCTTAATTACAAAAGCCAAGCCAACCACAAATAAAACTCTGGGTGTCCATTAAGGAGATCATGGCTATAGTGGTGAGGGCAGCAGCAGCAGCACCTCAGAATGCCTTAATGTATATTTCTTAATGTGCACCACCATCAAAAAAGTTTTATAGTTGTTGATCTGGACTACAGCAAAGTCTGCTAACTAGTCTCTTTGCCTCTGGTCTCTTATTCCTCTGCAATTCACTCTGCAAACTGCTATGGGATTGACCCACCAGGACAGCTATAATCAAAAAAATGAACAGTAAAGTTGGCAAGGATGTAGAGAAATTGGAGCTCTCATACATTGCTGGTGGGAATGTAAAACAGGATAGCCAGTTTGGAAAATAGCTTGGCAGTTCCTCAAAAAGTTATACAGAGAGTTACCATATGACCCAGCAATTCCACTCCTAGATATATACCATGAGAAATGAAAACATATGCGCACAAAAACTCGCACACAGATGTTCATCACAGTGTTATTCATAAAAACCAAAAAGTAGAAACAACCCAAATGTCCAACAACTGATTAATGGATTAAACAATGTGTACTATATCAATACAGTAGAATATTATTCAGCAATAAAAAGGAATAAAAACATGGATGAACTTTGGAAACATGCTAAGTCAAAGAAGCCAGACAAAAAAGGCCACATATTACATGATTCCATTTATATGAAATGTCCAAAAAAGGCAAATTTGTAGATACAGACAGTAGATTAGTGGTTGCCTAGTGCTGGGGGAAGGAAGAATGAAAAGTGAGTGCTAAAGAGTGTGGAGTTTCTTCTTGGGGTGATGAAAATGTTCTGGAAGTAGACAGTGTGATGGTTGCACAACTTTATGAATATACTAAAAAACCATGGCATTACACATTTTAAAGGGTGCATTTTATGGTATGTGAATTTTATACCAATAAAGCTGTTATTTTAAAAAATTGTTATAGAACTAAACTTCCCGAAACTCAATTCTGAAGTCATTTTTCTGTTTAAAAAAAATTCTTCAAAGACACTTCCTTCTATTCCCATGGCTACCATCATTTCCTATCAAATAAAATCCTAATTCTTTCACCTATTATTTCCTCTTTATGGCCTCTAGGTTCTCTGCTACCCTTTCCTGATTCTAAATCCCTGCCCAGCAGGGTCTCTCTCTCTGCCTGTTCAAAGTCTACCCAGCCTTGATGGTCTAGGCCACAAACATCTCCACAAAGCCCGCCATCTTTGAAACTAGAAGCTTCTCCTCCTCTTACTTCCATATTACTTTACACCTCTCCTAAAGCACTTGTCATACTCTGCCTTGTATAACAGGCAAGAGCCTTAACTCTTCAACTAGATTGTGAGAATCTTGATAGAAGGAAAGACAAGACATTTTAAGCCTCCTGATGTTCCGCTATGATGTTCGCCCAATGAATCTAGTCCTAGCATCTACCAGAGAAGAAAAAAAATCTCAAAATACTATAGTGTCCCTTTCCTATAGAAAGCCTATGAGCAAAATATTTGGAGATAATAAATATAGTAAGATTTTATAGCTGATTTTCCCATCACTCTTAGCAAAGATCATACAAAAAATATTTTGACAAGAGAAAGGAGCAATACACTGCCTCCTCACTAATAATTGTCACACATAAAACACACCCATAAGCCCAGTTTATATCAGCATTCTTTGGAGAACCCAGAGTACCCTTTCCACATTATAATAAAGATAGATCTGAAAATAAATTTTAACATCACGACATCAAAAGTTTAGTATGTTGACCTAAACAACATACTAAATAACATTTTGAGGTAAATTGAAGGGCTTCACATCTCTCAGAAATTAGGCCCTGGCACTCAGATCTGTGTCCCGCAGACCAGGTTCTAACATCACGAATAAATTAGGCCTTCTTTATATTCCTGATATGTCTTCAAGGTCTAGTGGGATCTTACCTGCTTGCCCTCCCCCTCAAAAAAGCCAACCATCTTAAACATGCTTTACTAAAAGTCACTTTTTCCACCCTTTACTTATTTGCCAAGTAAACACTGTACATACTATATTTGCAACATACAGCTCATTGAAACATGTGGGCAAAATTTATAGATGTCTGAACAATATTTCTCATCTAATAATATCACCCTTGCATTCCTCAAAAAGTAAAGCCCTAGTGTAATAACAAAAATATAACTTTTAAGAACATCAAATGATATTTAAGAAGAGATGTTCTTTCTACTTCTGCACTAAACTTGTAATCATTTTATTTGTACTGTACTAAGTAGAAAATACTATTATTTTCTATTTTCTTGAGTCAGAAAAACCTGATTTTTAATCCAGGTTATGTGATTTACTTCCCACATCTACAAAATGGAGCTATTACCTATCTCATGTCTGTGAAGTTAAAGTACATTTAAGTGCCTAGCATCAAAAGATGTTTGCTATCATTATCATCATGTAAACTTAGTCAAGTTATTTAAACTTTAAGTCTCCTTTCTTTTGTCATGAAGTAGTAGATAATTAAGAGTTTCATTCATCTTAACACTATCCTTACAGATTACATATAACTGGCAAATGACAGGTATTCATATTGGGTTTCTCAAATTCCAGTCTTAATATGTAGGTTTAAATTTTTGTTTTTCTTTAACAGAATTAGTTTAAAATTTACGGACTTCTTTTATCATTGCTGTAGTTCAAATGTCCAAACGGTGCTCTAAGGTATTACCGGCATCAGTAAATAAAAGATCTTCAAATAGTATTTCAATCAGCAACTCCTCCTAAGTGTGCACTCTCTTACCAAATGGCTCAAGATCATTCCAGCAATCCATTCCTTCAGCTTCTGGTCATGCATTAATAATTCCTGAGGAAATACACTTGTCTTACCTGCTACAAGTTCAATATATGATTCTATTACCTCTTTTTTCCAATTATTCCCTAATACTCAGTATAAACAACACCACAAATTAAATCCAATTTCGGACAGTAGAAAAACTTCTGGACAGGCATATCATTCCAGCCCTAATCCCTGACCTTTCTATCACTAGCTCTCTCTATATATATATACTCTTAAGAGAAATCACTTGATAAAATAACAACATTAGTTCATAGTTGTATGGCAGTTTATAGTTTTCAAATACCGTATCATCTGAGCTTGAAGAAAAACTTTACAAGGTACCCAAAGAAGGTACTATTGTTTCCATTTTAAACCAAAAAAACTGAGGGTTTAAAACATTAAATGATTTAAAAATTATGTAATTTACTACAAACTTAAAACTATTCTGAGTGTCACAGTGCATAGAGAAGTACAAAACAATCCCTGTGTGACTATATTTTAATGCCACAGAACATCTCTTACAGCTATTGATCCTTGGTATTCCCCTTTCTTCTTCCTTTCCCTAGCCTTTAGAGAAGCCAATGCTGCCTGGGGGTCACTCTATCTCTCATCTTGCATCAATGGTGAGAATACAAATTAATACCATGTTTCTAGGAGGCCAAAGCCTTTTAAAGGATATTCCATTTTTAAGAATCACAATTCCATGATAATATTTTAAAGAAATAGAGAAGCAGCACTGTTTATAACAATAAAAAGGGTTAACAAGGTACTCATCTATACCACAGAAGACGTTAAATTGTGATCCACCTATTCAACAGTAAACACACACATTAAAAATAATATTGATCTATATTTACAGACACAGAAAGAGTTCCATGATAAATTGTTTGATAAAAAGAGCAAATATATAATTACATTATCATAAAAATACAAAGATACTTAAATGTTCAGACTGTGAAAGATTATATAGCAAATGTTAATCTCAGAGTGAGAGAATTAACTAATTTTCTTTCTACTTATCCAGATTTTTTAAATTTTACATTAAACATTATTTATTAATGAAAAAATCACAAACCTTTTCTAAAAAAATTAACAAATCAAAAACTTTGAGTCAGGGCCGGCCCGTGGCTCACTCAGGAGAGTGCAGTGCTGATAACACCAAGGCCACGGGTTTGGATCCCTATATAGGGATGGCTGATTGGCTCACTTAGGAGGCGTGGTGCTGACTACACCAAGTCAAGGGTTAAGATCCCCTTATCACTGATAACACCAAGGCCACGGGTTTGGATCCCTATATAGGGATGGCCAATTGGCTCACTTAGGAGGCGTGGTGCTGACTACACCAAGTCAAGGGTTAAGATCCCCTTATCGGTCATCTTTAAAAAAAAAAAAACAAAAAAAACCCACTTTGAGTTATTTCCAATCCTAACGTGAATATACAGGAGTATATCTCTCCATTTAAGAAATATGAGATGTACATACCACAAAAAAAACCCACTTTGAGTTATTTCCCATCCTAACGTGAATATACAGGAGTATATCTCTCCATTTAAGAAATATGAGATGTACATACCAGGAGTTCATCCATGCTAGTTTGACATTTCTCAAGGTTTATCCGTTTGATTGCCACTTTCTCCTTTTTAGGGGCACAGTAAGCTGCTTGGACCACAGCAGTTGCTCCACTCCCTAAAAATAAATATATAAATGAGTGAATAAGTAGATAGATATATAAAAACAAGACATTTCTAATTCCCACACAATTTAAACAAAAGAAGAGTAATCCTTATCTCATTCCTACAGTGAACAACAGATGCAGAGAAACACTCTAAAGAGTGTCAATAAAAGCAAACCATTTCCTATTTATTTCCAATAAATACCAGTGCACACAAAAAAATTAAAAATTGCTAGTGTTTCAATTCTAGAATATGATGGCACAGGCTCACATTCCCCTGCTCCTCTCCTAAATATAACTAAATAGCCTAAAGTTATTTATTAAAGGACTCTGAGAGGTAGAAAGGAGGTAGACTACCTAGCCACCTCGGGACTTCAGGAAAGCATTACGGTGAGTTAGTTCACTGGGTTTTCCTTTTATCTCCTATATATCCCAGACTGGACACCAGAGAGGACTGCAACCTGGAACCACCAACAGGGAAGGAGTGAGTGAGGGAGGGATGGATGGGTGGATACGTAGGTAGAGATGTCCCTCAGTATCCATGGGGGATTGGTTCTAGGACCAAAATCCACGGGTGCTCAAGTCCATTACATAAAATGATGTATACAACCTACATACATCCTCCTGTGTATTTTAAATCACCTCTAGATTACTTATAATACCTAATTCAATGTAAATACTATGTAAATAGTTTTTATACCATATTGTTTAGGGAATAATGACAAGGAAAAAAGTCTGTACATGTTCAGTACAGACGCAACCATCCTTCATTATTTTATTTTCCAAATATTTTTGATCCCTGGTTGGCTGAATCCACAGATGTTGGAACCCACGGATAGGAGGGTCAACTGTATAGACAGATTATAGATAGCCAGCCAGCCAGACAGACAAACAAACAAATGAGAAAATCCTGTTTTCCGGCCATATGACTATGAAAGGGGCAGCTCAGCAGAGACTAGCAGAAAGATACATTCCCCAGTACTCCTCTAGGACAGTGACAAGCCCAATCTACCACAGCATCAGCATGGTCTCCACCCCACAACTGAAACAGTGACAGACCAGATCCACCACAGCTGCAGTTAAGTCCCTGATCCACTCCTGTGGCAATGTCGAGCCAATCTGCCCTTAGGAGCAGCAGAGCCTGGGCTCCAAACCCACTGGTCAGCTTTGGTAGCACCTATAGAGATGAACAGGAGTTCCAGCAGTGCCAGAAGCATAAAGCAGAAAAGAACTGCATTGCAAGGAATCTGAAAACTAAATTACCATAGGAATTACAGCTCACAAAAGTAGAACAGGACTTATACAATAAACCTAAATAGGGTAAATGCCTGCTAAAATAGAAGAAAGGATCAAAAGTCACCTAACAAAATAAACTAAATGTCCAGGATATAATCAAAAAATGGTACGTCATATCAAGAACCAGGAAAAACAAACTTGAATGAGAAAAGACGCCAACACCAAGATGAATTAGATGTTGAAACAAATAAAAAATAGAAAAATCTCAGCAAAGATAGAAGTTACTTTTTAAAGTTCCAAATGGAAATTACACAACTGAAACATACAATTAGCAGGGGCAAAAAAAAATTTGTTGAACAAGCTCAACAGTAGAGCAGAAGCGACAGAGGATAAATTTGGTGAAATAGAGGTAGTTTATCTAAACAGAGAAAACAGACTGAAAAAAAGAAGAGCAGAGCCTCAGGAAGCAGTGGGATGATGATAAAAGATTTAAAATCCATGTGGTAGATAGAATAATCTTCCTCCCTCTCCCCTGTCAAAGATGTATGAGAATACTTCAAAAAGTTTGTGGAAAAACAGAATTGAAAGATAATACAACTCTTTCCATGAACTTTCTGAAGTAACCTCATATATGTCCTAATCTCTGAAACCTTGAATATGTTACCTTATATGGCAAAAAGGACTTTGCAGATATTATTAAGTTAAGGATCTTGAGATGGGAAGTTTATCCTGGATTAACTCAGTGGACCTAATGTAATCACAAGGGTCCTTATAAGTGAAAGAGAGAGGAAGGAAGGTCAGAGTCAGAGAAGGAGATGAAGCAATGGAAGCAGAAATCAGAGTAATGCAGCCATGAGCCAAGAAGCAAATACTGACACATGCTACAACATAGGTGAACTTGAAAACAATGTCTTCATGATTAACCATGAAAACATGCTACATAAAGCCAGACACAAAAGACCATATATGAGTACAGTATTTCCATTTATATGAAATATCCAGAATAGGCAAATCCATAAGGACAAAAAGTAGATTAGTGGTTACCAGCGACTAGAGGGAGGGAAATGGGGAGTGCTGCTAATGAGTGTGGAGTTTCTTTTTGGAGTTACAAAAATATTCTGAAATTAGACTGCGGTGATGATTGCACAGCTCTGTGAATACTGAATTGTACACTTCAAAAAGGTGAATTTTATGGAGTCTGAATTATATTTCAATGAAGCTGTTATTTTAAAATCCCTTCAAGTGTGCCACCAAACTTCTAATATTAATGTGCTGCAAACATTAAAAATCGAAAACAATTTACATACGTAACTATATAACTCAAGAGAATTTGAATTGCTTACACTTAAGTCCATTTGAAAACCCCTGACTAAAGCCACACATACACAATTATAATCAACACTGACACAGATAAACCCAAATCACAATTAAAACAAACCAAGTAAAAACTCTGTACAAAACTGATGTAATGCAAAATTTAAAATAAAATCCAAAGTTTAAGAACATATTCATCATTCAACAACATAATCCAGTTACGCACTTGAGCAATTTTGACAACACCTTAGGAATACTAACACACTGCTTGATAAAAAATGATCTACTAGGCTTCTATAGAGATAGTTTGCAGCTTGTCTGCTTCTTGGCTGATCTCCCTTTATTATGCACGTGGATACAGGCCAGAGTTAGGCAGAATAGTAGTGCTCGCCATTAAGTTCCCTCCCTCTCACATCCCTTCATCTAATGCTTTCTGCATGGAAGCCCTTAAGAAAACTCAATAACTTTCTCTTGCCTTCAGTGAGAAGCCACTGCCCAACTTTTGGAAACACCAGGGAATAGAAGAAGAAAGCTAATCATGCAGGTCACATATATGTCTGTCAAGAAGAGAGACATTCATTCTTTAGTCACAGAAAACATATGTGGCCTCTATAGAGTACCTCTGGTCCCAGATAACAAACATCTTTTATTCTTCATAATATTAATTTTCATAAATGTACTATCTCATAGTATTCTTTTTAACCAGTATTCTCAAACCAGTTATCCTACCCTTGGATAATCCAATATTGATTATTTATCTTAAATACATAAAATCTGAAATACCAGCTTTAAATATATCAATGGCATTTGCTATGCAAACCAAAACTAAGCTAATGTTAAAAATATAGATAAAGGAATATTTGCTGTTAAGTTTAGTTGTAACGAGGGTACTCCAAAAAGTTTGTGGAAAAATCCATTTAAAAGATAATACAAATCTTTCCATAAAATTTTTGAAGACCCCATATTTCTTAGTCATTGTTAAACACAGAATCAATTTCATTAATAATATAACATCAAACCTAAGTATTATCAATCATAATCGTTTATATACTCAAGTATCTTTATTCACTTAATGAACATATCTCCCTAGGAGCAAAATAGTAAGTTTTGGTGTGATTTAACAAATGGCGAAAAGACAAGTTGCTAACATTTCCCACACCCAATGATAAAAACGGACTTGCAGACTACGGTTCTTCTATGCTAACAAACATTTTCAACCATCTTCACATTATCTTCGTAAAAGAAATGCCAAAATATTGCCCAGCATTTGAAAAACATTTTAATTTTCTAACATAAAGGATTACAGTAATGCAGCAAAAATTCATTACTTTCAACAACACTAATCCAGAATAGGCAATGGTGCTCTTTTCATGAGAAAAAAAAAAAAAAAGAAAGAAATTACTTCATAGAAAAGAACAACTAATGATGTAAATAAGAGGATAAGGAATAAATCTAAAAAAACTTATTCATAATTTTAACCATTCTCCAATATTTTGCAAGAATCACATAACATAAAAGGATCAGAGATACAAGTTAAAAAATATTTCATCTCTTCTTTAAAACAAGTTCCTGGGCCGGCCCGGTGGCGCACTGCTACAGTGCGCCGCTTGAGAGCGCAGCGGCGCTCCCACCGAGGGTTCGGATCCCACATACAGACCAGCGGCTCACTGGCTGATCGAGGTGCAGGCGCAACACTGAGGGTTGCGATCCTGTTGCCGGTCCCGGTCCGGTACGGGCGCGACACTGATCAAGGTGCGGGCGCAACACTGAGGGTTGCGATCCTGTTGCCGGTCCCGGTCCGGGACGGGCGCGACACTGAGGGTTGCGATCCGTTGCCCGTCACGAAAAAAAAAAAGGAGAAAACAAGTTCCTTAATGCAGAGTTTTTTAAACTACAAATCAATTTACTATGCTTACCATCATTTTTCCTAGCATATAAACAGAATCAAATAGGAAACATCAGTATGCATTGTACATAGTAAAAATAAATGTTATTTTGTAAAAGTGTTACTTCAGTATAAATATATGCATATGGGTAAAAGGTATCTCTTAGGAATGATGTAATCAAAGTGTGAAAGATGCTTCCCTAATGCCCTTGACTAAGTATTGGCCTAATATGAAAATTAATACAATGGAAAACTTGAAAAAAAAAAAAGGTAAACAATTTCCAATAAAACATCCTAATTCAGACTAGACATCAATATTTTGGTGTGCATCCTCGATGCCCCACTCCTATATCCTCATTTCTTCCACTCTACTGTCCTCTCCTAATTCATTCTGTAACTGCAATGTTAGTGTACAATATGTACCAAAATGGATTAATGTGCAAAAACATGGATGAGCCTTCTCCTGAAATCATTGAAACTAGGTAACTCTACCTCTTGAGTTAGAAGAGGAGCCACCCAAGTATGAGGGGAACTAAAAAAATTTTTCAGAGACTCTGTCCAGGTATTGAGCATCTGTGAGCCAGGCACTAAATTAGGCACCATAAAATATGTTCTCATCAATTTCTCCCAACAATGCAGGGTAACAATGTGGAAGATCCAAAAATAATCACTATCCCTTCCCTCCAACCCCGACACACATCCATGTTCCTTGAAATGTGCTTCTGGAGCTCTTCCCATCAGGTAGGGATATGTGTTCACTTACTAGACCCAGAAATTCAAGAGAACATAAATGGATATTACTCCTACCTGTGAGGGAAAAATAAATCAAATGAATCAAATCAAATGAAGATATTTTCCCCAAAATTTTGACCAGCCATCACTATAACAGGTACATATTCTAAAGATTTTTTAAAGTATTTTTAAAAAGGTTTTATATTTGGTAAAGAAAAAAGATAGCCCAGGCAGTTCATTCTGAAAAATGGCTAAGGCATTGTCACCTGAACCATGCAAAATAACAGGAATTTACAATTTTGTAAACCTTTGCTAAATAAGGCCTCTTGTCAGAGTCATGTTGAAAATTAAGGCTCCTAGAACGAAGAAACAACTGTAAGAATAGTCATCATCATAAAAATCATGCTATTTTTTTCATACAAAGATGAAAGTAAAGACACATTGCCATATGCTTTGAATAATGATTCAAGCAGCCTGATGGTTTTGCAATGAATCATCACTCGCCCTCCTGTTCATTCTGGTGATCTCCCATCTCCACGGACAGCAACCCTATCCTTCCAGATGCTCCAGCCAAAAATCTTAGAATCATTTTATCTCCCCTTTCTCTCACATCTAATCCAACAGTAAATCCTCTCTAACTTCAAAATTTGTCATATTCAGAATCTGACCACTTCTTACCACCTCTACTACTGATTCTCTTCCCTGGATAACCTGTCCTTCCACCCTTGCACCCTTACACAACTATTCTCCACATAGCAGTCCAAGTTTTTAAATATGTCAGGTCATGTCACACCTCTGCTCAAAACCCTGCTATACCAGCCAGCCACCAAAAAACAAAAACAAACAAACAAATAAACCTTGCAAGGATTTTCAATCCTGCTGAAAGCAAAAGCCAAATTCCTACAATGACTTAAAATCTGATGACTGGGACCATGCACCCCTACACCTTATCTTTCTGAACTCTTATCTTAATCATATCAGCATGCTTCTACTTCAAATCCTTTGCTCTTGTTCCCTCTGCTTGGAACAAACTTTCTGCAGATGACCACATCTTCACTTCTTCACCTCCTTCAGGTCTTTCCTCAAATGTCACCTTCTCAGTAAGTCTTTCCCTGACTTATTTAAAACTGCAACCCCACCTCCATCCCTAGCAGTCCCCAACCCCTTTCCCTGCTTTATTTTTCTCCTTCACAACTACTAGATTACAAACTCGAAGAAAGCAGAGATTTCAGTCTGTTTGCTTCTCTACTTTATCTCCAGCATCTAGAACAGTGCCTGGCACATAACAGGAGTTCAATAAGTGTTTATTGAATGAATTAATCAATCAAGCGGTGAAATATATTTTCAAGAAAAAAAGTGACTTGCTTGGAGCAGAACAAACACAAAAATAGCCCAGTCTTCATGGGCATTATTGCATTATTACCATCATAAACATTCACATTTATTGAGCACTTACTCTGTGCGCCAAGTACTACACTAAGCATTTTCTTTACTTACATTTCTTCTTTTCATCTAATCATTACAATAATCCAATGAATTAGGTATTACTGGTCTTACAAAGCAATGTAAGTAAAACAGTGTAAGCAAACGTAAGATTTAAGCCATACAGTTAGTAAGAGTCAGAATAGGGCCTAGAAATCAGAACTACATGATGTTTCAACAACATGCTCTTAATTGATAGGCAATCGCCTCTTCAGATTAAAGCTAACACTTATTAACTGATTACTACGTGTCAGGTTAAATTATTTACTTGCAATGTCTTATTTAACTATTTTAAAATAAAAGCCCAAGGCCAAACTTTTTAATTGCTTATCCAACATATAATTTCCCCTTCCTCTGAACCCTGACCTATTTTGTCTGAAGTAATAATGTACCCAACTAAAAATGCTTCAGTTTCCAGCATTCCTTGCAAATGACCAAATTATACAGTTCTAGCCAGTAAAACAGAAGTGGAAGTCACTGAGTAAGACATCCAGGAAAGAAAGCCCTTTGAAAGAGAGCCAACTCAGCTATCCAATGTGTCTTTGTCCTTTTGCCATATTCATCTGGCCCAGAACACAAGCATGAGGCTACAGGTGGAACAACTATCTTGCAACTATGAGAATGAGAGAAGTAATACATGTGGTGCATGAAAAACTAGGACCCTGAGTGCCTCATGGTATCTAGGCTGCCACCTCCAGTCTTTTTGTTATATAGGGGGGGAAAGCATTGTATTAAGCCACTATTATTTCTGTTTCCCATTACATGCAGACAAATGCAAACCCTATTTGATACAACCCTATGAGGTTGTTTGCCCAATGCCTCACTAAAAATGTTACCTTAGCTGAGTCTCCCAATCAGGGGAAAATATACCAATTGTTAAATATCATTCTACTGACAGAGTATGGAGTCCTTCGTATTTATAGAGGGGCTGCAGGTGGCACCCCAGAATCTGTATTTGGAAACTTGCGCTTCAGACATTAAAATGTGTAGATAAGGGCCGGCCCGGCGGCGCACTGCTACAGTGCGCCGCTTGGGAGCGGGGC